>NC_044925.1:4563626-4735376 GCF_003576645.1 Ipomoea triloba | reverse complement strand
TGAAGATGTAATAGACCTATTGAATTGATTAGGTATCTCTACTTTACTCTTGTTTTAATTAATTGCATTGTTATTTCTATTTGATTTCCTTGTTATTTTCTATTGCTTTGATCTTTGATTTGAATTATGCTTGAGTAGATTAGTTGAGGGGATTGATTGCCCCATAATTAGCTCTTGTGATTGATGATTGAATTCTTCCATTTGACTGTGAAAATGATGAAGCAGGGTGCTAGTCTTGTGTGGCTGATATCTTTCATGATTTGCTTCTATTTCCGGCCGGGGTAGATAGTAGACTTAGTGAAAGTGTGTGATTGCGCAATAGCGGGTCCTCATGAGTTCAAATCATCCACATCCCCGCCCTCTATCTGGAAGGATGAGGTCCAGGAGGAGTGGTAGACCACATGTTCGACGAAATGCCCCAACCGTATGAGGATTTGGGAGTCCAAGTGTGACGCCACTCGGCGAAGATACCGTGGGCTCCCGTGATTATTCCCGAACCTCGTTTCTACAATCTCCATAATGCGGTCAATTGCATAGGCTAGTTAAGACATTCAACCCCCTTGTTCTTTTAAATCAATTTCCTTAGATTCACCCTTGCAACCCTCCATCCATGATTCAATTGTCCTCTAGTAATCCTTGTAACTCTTGTCTCTTAACCTCCTAAATGACAACACTACTTCAACTCCAATTTGTCATTCTTGAGAACACGACACTCGGGACCTTCTTCCTCGTTTTATCACTTTCATCCACCTCACCATTAACTACTCTTTCACTCAAATACATACAGTCTTAATAATGAGGTTGAGAAGCAGCATGACTTGTCATATGCAACACGAGTGTACTTACAACACGAATCTTAATAATAGTAGCAAGACTTTAATAAGCAGTAGAACTCATGAGCATAGGGGAGTGATAAGCAAGAGAGATTCTTTTCAAGGAAAATCAAGAGATTCTATGTTCAAGTAGCATACAAGGTTTTTCTTACTCCTAAATGGAAATGTTGGCAACTATCCAAGGAAGATATATATGTACTTGCCCAAACAAGTATAGTTGTTGTGGAAAGAGGTTAAAATTAATTTTATATATAAGTTGCATATAAGGGTTGGACAAAAGTCTACACTTATCAAATTCTAATTATTTAATTGTAAATTGATCAATTTGAATTTGTTTTCCTTCAATTAACAAATTTACGAAACAAGAGATACTAGAGATAAGTGTAATTAAATATCATTTTGAAGAGTCACAAAAAATATGTGTGATATATTTTCTATCAAGTAAGAAAGATAAGCTTTCAATGCAATCCAATTAAAGAGACTCGAAACTTCTAAGCTAATCCAGGCCTTCAAGAAGTCTCTTTTCTTGGAGGAAAATGGTAATTAAGCACCATATGCTTTCAAAGATAGTAATTAAGAGCGAAAAATGGTAAACCTATTACAATGCCAACTTTTTATTTTTTTTTATTACATCATACATCTCATATTCTCTGTCTAATTCAACTAACAAAAGTCATTCAAATAATTAATATAGGAGTCGATATAATGTTTCTGAATCAAACTCATACAAAGATTGTTATTTCTTGAAGTAACATAGTGTACACCACAAGATTACATGTTAACTTGGAGGTGGAATGGATACATAAAATTCCACTAGTGATATTTTTAGTAGGATTTGAATTTAGTGACTTTTTGATGTTCACAGGCGTTTACGATATTCAGCCAATGCCCACAATGGGAAGTAACTCCTATATTGTGCATCAGCCAATGCCCACAATGGGAAGTAACTCCTATATTGTGCATAGTGCAACATGCAATTCCTCATAAAGACTCCAGTAATGTCCTGATTATGTTTTTGTAATTATTAATTATTAGGAAAGTATTTGAAAAAAAGATAATGTAATTATTAATTATTAGGAAAGTATTTGAAAAAAAGATAAAATTATTTAAAGAAAAGTAGCTATGTATGTCTTTATATTTATATGAAATAGCAATTTCAACCTTTTTGAATTGTTAATGTAAGAATTATTGTCCATCAAGTTTTGTATAAGGTGATAGTTTTGATTACTCACCAATAGAGATTTTTAAAGTGCATCACTTTCACGTTGCATAGGTAAAACATTTTAGTCAACATAGGAAATTTGCAACTGTAAACCGTTAAAGTCTCGTTAACAAGCCAAGAAACCAAAACCGTCACCTTGTACATACTAAACATTTGAAGGGTTATTAATATTTTTGTTAGTAATTGAAGATTTGAAATTGCTATTTTCTATAAATATTTTTTCCAATATTTGAATTACAAATACATAGGAGGTAAATAGTTTAATTAAAATAGTTGACTTACTTGTTGAGGGAAATCTCCATCTTCCATTTGTGCATTGATTAATAACTTAGCTGCTTTGTGTAAAGGAGTTGGATCCCTCTCAGCCTAGTTAACAAGGAAATAGATACGACAAAACACACCCTTAATTACATTAAAGCATACTGTTAGATTTCACTAAACGTACAGTACTAACCTGTCCAGAGTACATAAGTCCTAGCATTGCCCATGATGTTTGTACCAGATTTGTACGATTCCCTTCCAACGGTATATATTTCTGCTCATAAAATTATCAATGGTAGAGCATGAGAATTTGACAAATATAAAGCGTTGTATGGAATATATAGTTTTTATGAGAAAATTAAGAATCAATCTCAACTTTAAATTTACAAAAAATCGAACAGATCATATCATAATTTAAAAAAACAAAAAAAAAAAAAAAACACAGTGACATTTTCGTAATTATGATTAATTTTACATGCCTATATATTTATATTGATTAACTGATATACTGTACCATGCTTGGGCAAGATTCAAGACATTCCCCCCAGCCACCTTCTTGGTTCTGTTTTGATAGGTAGAAGTGAACAGCTTTGCGAATGGCTTTACTATTCTCGTAATTCTTTCCCGCAGTTGCCAGCCCTAATAGGGCAAAGCAAGTGCCATAGAGGAAACAAATTCCCCAGTACCCATACCATGACCCATCTGCTTGCTGTTCATTTTCAAGGTATTGTACTGCCTTTGATATAGAAATATCAATTTCTTTTGGTCTATAATTCGGATATTGAGATCTGAAGGCCGCAAGAGCACTGATTATACATCCAGTAGGTTCTACATGCCTAATCCACAATAATATTTTGAAGATGATTAGTCATTTTATATATTTATATGATGTTATCGTTTAAAGAAGAAATTGTGAGCTTACTCTTTCTCTACTACAATATCTGCAAAGAATTCAGATGGATTCAACAGTTGCATATATGGTTGCGGAACAGGAGGCTCCCAGATAGAAAAACCACCACTGTTGGGACTCTTCAATGTAAGAGACCATGAAATATAATGTTAATAATGTTGGCTATGTGATGGGCCGAGGTCGGTAAAGGACCAAAGTCCAACACCTGTCTCTCGAAAATATGATGACAGTTTATAAGAAAATAAAGTTGCGTCTTCGCTATAACTTTTAGCATAGTGTTAAGAGTTTATAGTAATAAGGGGTATCAGAGTGGGAAAGTCTTACTTGAAGATAAAGCAAAACATCTACAGCTTCATACAAGCGCTGAGCATCGGCCTTTTCTCCTACAATTTCCGGATGCATTTGCCCAAGGAGTAGCAGACACTGCAGCAAATTAAAGTTCAATTCACAGAGGTCATTTCTTTTTTTTTTTTTTTTTTAACAGAGTAGTTTGCATATATAGCCTTGAATAAATAAAAGTAGATTGCCTTAAGAGCCTCTGCTGTGCCGTCGGAGAGAGTCCAACCATGGTCTTGATCAGAGAATGTCCATGATCCTTTATTGAAATGACGATACATACTTTTGAAGTCTCCTTTTGGATTTTCTTTTATCTGCATATTTTTATTAGTGTTAAAGGGAGTTTGAATTGGAAAGTTAATTTGGTCTCAGATTCTATAGCTAAAACTAGCTAAATTTTGATCAAATTTTTTACCATACTTGTGATTCTTTGATATAGAAATGAGCCTTTTTCAAGCAGTCTCCATATTCCTCTACCATCCCACTGGCAATTATAGCTTGAGTGGCAAAAGTGGAATCCCAATTCTGACTCCCAAAACTATGCATCGTCATTCCATCTTCTGAAACCCATAAGTAATCAGGAATTCTAGCAAGATGGTATTTGAACTCATCGCAATTTGGATCTTCTGCCCACCAGCACATCATTTGCAAACTCTATACCCAAAAATAAAGTTTAATATTTTCATTCATATTTAATTTAATTGGTCATATTGAGCAAATCTCAAAAACTATTTTCAAAATTTGTATTGTAACTAAAATTTTGAAACGCACAAAAGTATGAATCTTATTTCAAATTATTCACAGAAAGATTTTGAGGAATGGAGGACAAGACTCCAAATAAATCTCTCAGCAACGCATTCACGGATGTGGGATGTCGTTGAAAATGGACTAATCATAATAGATAAGGTCATCTTTAGTAAAGTTAAAGGAACTCTGACCTCCATAGGAAATGAACAAATCAGGGATCAGAGGTTGTGAATGGGAATGAAGTAACAGTTACCTTGACTAATTTCAGAAGGATTGGTTTGTGTAGTGAAGGAGAAGCTAATAAAGAAATTCTTAGCTTCCTGTAGATACAAAGTCGCTTTAGACGATGATTGTTATTAGGAGGAATAGAAAGTTTCGAATTTCAGCAACTAGAAGAGGGTATTGAATCTATAAATCCAAGGACTCTTTGAGTCTTTGAATTTGTTACCCTGTGCGTTGAAGGGATAACTAGCGATCTGGATCATTAGAAAAAGTTCTTATGAGGAGAACAAAATGAGTTGTTGAAGAATGCAACTTGTCTGACACCTAGGAGTTTACATGCCAGACAAATTCGTGAAAAGTAGGAGTAGCTCTTTTTGACTTTGTAGTGCTCATCATTCATACACACTTTTGGGGAAACAGTCTTTACCATATGGATATTAAGTTACAAGAGTTCAGAGATATGGCAGCTGATTATAAGGGATCTTGGTAGCTTTTGGGTGGCTAGCTACCACTTGCTGAGTGACAATAGGTAACTTTGAATTTTTAAATGACGCTCATCCATTGTCATCTATAAAAGGAAGACCTCAAGCTTAGAAGAAAAGAGAAAATCTATGTAAATTATTGAAGAAAAAAAAAAAAAAGAACTGATCACCTTTTCAAGCTACTGTTGAAGTGCTACATTGTTGAATCAAGCTTCTAAGCTAAAGAAATGAATCAATTTGATACTTGCAAGTCTATAGCTCTCAACTGCAATCATCTTTCAGTTGAAGGAAGTTGGAAAATTAACCTAGCAATGGGACTTGGTGTGTGACTCTTGACTAGTTTTTAAAATTGTTAAAAAGTCTATTCAACCCCTACCCCTTCAATCTTTTAGACTTTTTGCTTGCCAAAGACACACACACAAATATATATATATATATATATATATATATATATATATATATATATATAAGGAAAGCTACAAAATTGTAAATAAAATCAAAATATTATTTGATTATAGAAAAATCTTATATGCAAAAAGTATAAATTTTAATAATAATTAAATATGGATAATATTATCTTATAATTCATTAGATTTGTTAGGAGTATAATCTTTGTGTTATAGTAGGACTCTTGTTGAGTCCCTAGTTTAGTGTTATTTATTATCTCTTCTGAACTATTCTCTGTAAGTTTACGTTTTCAGATAATCTATATTCTCATCTAGTATTAGTAGTCTCCAGGACTCTCTTTCCATGGCAGGTCAGATTAACAACGACGGCTCTGTTCAGGCCTCTTCTGAACGGACCGTTTCCAACCTTGATTCTTCTCCTCCTGTGCCTACCGGTTCTTTGTCTTCTATGCACCACTTCGTCTCCATCAAGTTGACAAATCACAATTACTTGTTATGGAGGACACAATTGACACCGTTTTTACTCAGCCAGTGTTTGCTCGGTTTTGTTGATGGCACGCATCCCTGTCGCCCCCCCCCTGCGCTTGTGCCGTCGAAGGCTTCAACAGCAACCAGTGCAGCGACTGTGGCTTCAGAGATAGTGACTGCCCGTGCGGCGTGGCGCCACCAGGATCAGGCGGAGCTCTCCCTCCTTATCTCGTCACTTTCAGAGGAAACGCTTCGCCTCGCCATTGGGCGCACTTCTTCCAGGCAGCTATGGGCGGCGGTCGAGCAAACGTTGTGCTCATCCACCCGGGCTCGAACGTTGCGACTGCTTAGTCAGCTTCAGGCATTGCGTCAAGGGGACTCTTCGATCTTCGATTATTTAGGACGGGCTCGTATGCTCAGCTCGTTGAGGATCTAGCGCTTGCAGGGAGTCCAGTCTCAGCCAATGACAAGAACCTCTACGTCTTTCGTGGGTTGCGGCCGGAGCATAGGCCGTTGGTGGCGCCACTGACAAGGGGTGATCCTATCTCCCTCACGGAGCTTTATGATTTTCAGGTCTCGCAGGACTTCATCTGCGCCGATGATGGCGCCAAGCATACACCGGCGGCAATGGCTGCGAGGCGTACTGGACGCGGCGGAGGTTCCTCACAGCAGCAGTACCGCGACAGTGGAGGCTCTGGTAGCTGGCAGCAGCAGAACCTATCGCCGTAGCGTGCTGGCAGTGGCTCCGGCAGTGGTCACGGTAGGTGGAGTGGTGGTCCTACTGATTTTTTTGGCTGCCCATGCATCTCCCAGTGTCTGGCATCAGCCGCTTGGTCACCCTCATTCGCGTGTCTTGCGCTAGATTTTATCTTTATGTTCTGTTAGCTCTCATAAGTCTAGTGAGTTTTTAAACATTTGTTCAGCTTGTCAATTAGGGAAATCGTCCTGCTTTCCTTTATCTCGTGTTGGTCAATCTAGTTCTAATGTATTGGAGTTAATTTATACTGATATTTGGGGCCCTGCACCTTTTCTTTCATCATCTGGTTTTCGTTATTTTGTGTTGTTTGTCGATGATTATACACGATTGGTTATATCCCATGCGTGCAAAAACGGACATATATCCCATTTTTGATAAGTTTCGGTCACTATTTGAACGTTCATTTCCACGTAAAATTAAATCAATTCAATCTGATCTAGGGGGTGAGTACAAGAAGCTTCACTCAACCTTTTCTGCTCTTGGTATTCGCCATAGGTAATCTTGTGCGTATGCTCATGAGCAGAATGGCCATGTTGAGCGTCGCCATAAGCATGTTGTTGAGACGGGGTTGGCTTTGATAGCCCAGGTGTCTGTCCCTACTCGTTTTTAGGATTTTGCGTTTCAGGCGACAGTCTATTTGATTAATCGTATGCCCACTCGTGTGTTGAACGATGATTCTCCACATTTTCGCTTACAACGTTCTACTCCATCGTATTCTTTCTTACGTATTTTTGGGTGCTTGTGTTTTCCTTTATTACGGCCTTACAATCGTAATAAATTACAGTTTCATTCCAATCCTTGTGTGTTTTTGGGTTATCTTGATTCTTTCTATGGCTGTCGCTGTTTAGATCTTAACACTAACAAGGTGTTTATCTGTCACCATGCGTGATTCGATGAGACTGTGTTTCCTTTTGCTGCTTCTGGTTCTTTGCAAGTTCCCAAGCCGGCTGTTGTGCCCTGGGGTATAGCTCCTGTTGTTTCGCCCGTTCCTGGTTCGGGTGGTGTGCCTTCTGGGGCTTTTACGTGCTATAGTGAATCTTCCGGAGAAAGTCAGGCAGCTGCGGCTACAGGCCAACCTCGGCTTGGTCGCACTCGGTCGAGGGCACCCTTACGGAATCCCCGATCTCACTATATGGCTTTGCGTAGTATGGGTCTGACTCAGCATGTTCCTTTAGCTTCTGCCGTTGGCTTACCCGAGCTTACTTGTTATTCACAGGCGGTTCAGTTTTCCTAGTGGCGTGAGGCAATGGATCTTGAGTCTAATGCCTTGCTTCACAATCATACTTGACATCTGGTTCCTTTTTCTCCTGGAATGAATGTCGTGGGGTTCAAATGGGTTTTTCGAGCAAAGATGAAGGCTGACGGCTCGATTGAATGGTACAAAGCCCGCCTTGTCGCAAAGGGTTTTAATTAGGTAACCGGGCAGAATTTCTTTGAAACGTTTAGCCCGTTTGTGAAGCCGACTACGGTTCGTCTTCTTCTCTCTTTGGCAATCTCTCATAACTGGACAGTCAGGCAGTTGGACGTCCATAATGCGTTTCTGAACGGGGCATTGGCGGAGACGGTTTATATGCGTCAGCCACCGGGCTATGAAGACAGACTGCTCCGGGTCATCTGTGTTTGCTGCAGAGGTCGTTGTATGGGCTTAAGCAGGCACCTCGTGCCTGGTTTACTCAGTTGCATGATTTTTTGGTGTCCGTGGGCTTTGTTCCTTCTAAGACGGATGTGTCGCTGTTTGTCTACTCCTTTGGCTCTGTGAGGTTGTACTTGTTAGTTTACACATTGATTATATCTTGGTTTTGGGGTCTGATTCTGTGCAAGTGTTTGATCTTGTTTCTCGGATGGCTTTGGAGTTCAAGATTCGTGACATGGGCTCTCCGTCTTTCTTTCTTGGTATTGAGATGGTTCTGGTGACTGGTGGTATGCTTTTGTCTCAACAGCGCTACATGACAGATATTCTCAAGCGTTCTGGGATGGTTGACTGTAAGCCTATTTCTACCCCTATTTCTCTTGTTCGGGATACTGATGACCCTACTGTGCCTTATGCTGATCCGACTCAGTTTCGTAGCTTAGCTGGTGTTCTCCAGTATCTTACAGTGACTCGCCCGGGCCTTTCATTTGCGGTGAACAAGCTCTGTCAGCATATGCATGCTCCTACTATGGCTCACTGGGGTATGTTGAAGTGTGTGTTGCGGTATATTAAGGGGACGCTGTACTTCGGTCTTCGGATCTCTCGGTCAGTTTCAGCTTATGTTCATGCTTTCTCGGATTCGGATTGGGCTGGTAGTCCCGACGACCGGAAGTCTACGAGTGATTTTGCAGTCTTTCTGGGTGATAATCTGGTCTCGTGGTCTTGCCGGAAGCAGCGAACAATGGCTCGTTCCTCGACTGAAGCGGAATACAAAGCGTTGGCTGATGTGTCTGCGGAGGTTACATGGTTGGTGCCTCTGTTGCGTGAGATTGGTCTGCCTACGGGCTCTGTGCCTAAGTTATGGTGTGACAACTTAGGCGCTACGTATTTGTGCGCAAATCCAGTATTTCATGCCCGTACGAAGCATGTGGAGATCGACTATCACTTTGTTTGTGACAAGGTCTCCAAGAAGGAGTTGTAGGTGCATTTTATATCCACAAAGGACCAACTCGCTGATATTTTCAGCAAACCTCTTTCCAGTATGCGGTTTGCTTTACTCCGTGACAAGCTCAATATCGTCTCTCATCCGACTTGAGCTTGCGGGGAGTGTTAGGAGTATAATCTTTGTGTTATAGTAGGACTCTTGTTGAGTCCCTAATTTAGTATTATTTATTATCTCTTCTGAACTATCCTCTGTAAGTTTACGTTTCCAGATAATCTATATTCTCATCAGATTAACATTAAATCAATAAAAATAGTTAATAATATTATTAAAACTTATATATGCAAAAAGCAATAATTTGATTAAATGCATTATATTTTAATTAACCTTTTCTACGCAACCAATGGTAATATATCTGGTCTCTTCTGCGTTATAGCGCATATACTTGATTGCTTTTCTCATAGCCATTTCTCTAATTTTCTTGAAAGGCCAACGACTCATGAATGGCTCAACGCAATATTGAAGGGTGTTCCATAGCAGATCTTGTATGAAACTATGGGGGTAGTACAAGTCCTCCTGCATTGGTAGTTGTTTATATACAAGTCAATTTTAATTTTATCTATAGTTTAAAAGGGTACTTGATATATCATCAGTACGTAAGTGTGTTAAATTAACTAACCTTACAGCAATCCATGCGAGCACTGTTCCAATCAATTTGATCATAAGGTTTGACATAAATTTCATTTCTTATGCAAAAAACAAGATCAGTTAACGGTCCATGATATCTTCTTGCATACAAGTATGACATAGGCATGTACGTTGTCCGGCAATAACACAACATTTTGGCTATATGATAATGAGAGTTATCATTATAAATTTTAAATACTTTACTTATTTTATTATAATAAGCAATTAAGCACCTTAACAATTACCTGGATGGAAAATAAAATCGGAAGGGAAAAGCCAGAATTCTGGTGGGATTGGATTACACCCATCCCACTCATACACTCCAAGGACCTATATATGCCAAAAATTATTTAAATTTTAGCAATTGAAAAATGATTATTGTTAGGATGAAGTGCAGATTTGGCCTTTTTTAACGCAACAATTCGCACCCACCAGTCTTAAATGTCATTGTTGGAATTTGAACTTGTGATTCAACTTTGATACTATTTATTAAAATCAAGCATTTATTATTAGAAAAATACTACTCTCAATTTATACTCTCTATTGTTAATCCCACACAAAATCTATATATAGACACTTGTATTGAGACCCACAAGGACAAAAATAACTTATGAAAACCCGTCATATCGGAGAGTAAAATTGAGAGAGTAAGAGTTGGGAGTACATATAATAGAACTGTTATTATTATTTATTATTATTATTATGTTATTTGAACTTGTAACTCACAACTCGCAACGTATCTAAAACGTAACTTACAGAAAGATAAAGCTTTCCCCATGAGGGAATTCCAGTGGCACCTCCATTATCAACAATCCACTTTCGACCTCTAGCAATGGGACCATCACCCTCATCAGCTTCTTCTCCAAGCAAACGCAACGCCACATAGCTAAGTGCTGACCCAATCATGGTACTGTGTCCATCTACGTAAAATCCCCACCCACCATCTCCATTCTATCAAATCAAAACTTCATACAATTTAAGGAACTGATCCATTGGTAATTACTAGGTACAGCAATATTTTCATATCTATGGAACATGAAATTAATATAGAGTTAGATACGTACTTGATGATTGTAGATATATCGAACTAATTCTTTTTTATGCTCTGACGTTAAAATTGTTTCAATTGCTCCACTAATGTACAATGCAATCAGCTGCAAATCATTTTAAAAGAATTATCATTTTTTAAGTCACACGTGCACCTACAGGACCGTCTCACAAATCCTTCTCTGTGAGACGGGACGGATCGAGATAAAAATATAATACTTATAGTGAAAAGTGTATAACTAATCATAAATAAATTATTTGTTACTGAAAAAAAAATGTAACACTTTTGAAGAAAATGTAATATTTTGAAATCAAAATGTAAAAAATATTACATTTTTCTTCAAAATTTATACTTTTCCTTTATAAGTAAAGTAAGCTTTATTTCTTATTAGTATTATATTTTTTAGTATAAGTATTACATTTTTATCTCGATCCGACTCAATCTTTGAGAAGATCTTACACAAATTTTTGCCTTTTTTTTTTTCCTTTCTTTTATTATGATATCCCCTCCTCTAAAGTAAGGTAAAAATATGTATGAGACCGTCTCACGGATACTTAATTATCCGTGAAACGGGTAGGGTCAAGATGAAAAATGTATGTAATATTTATACTAAAAAATGTAGTACTAATTAATCATAAATAAAATATTTCTTACTTAGATAAATTGTAATACTTTTAAAGACAAATGTAATCCTTTAGATTTTGAATTGATTTAATATTATAAACCCGCCAACTGCACTGCACTGCACATGCCCTAGTGGGTTTTGTTGTGCGAGAAACGTGCACAACAAATGATGTTTTCCACAAAGGAGTGCACTAATCCAAAAACCATTCCTGCACGAGAACAAAATTCATTCTCTCACCTTCTTCTCTTTCCTCCACCAAACCCTCAAAAATGCATTGGTACGAATATTCTAAAGTAATCACTATATTATAACAGAATATATAGGATACCAATGGAGGAGTGAAGAACATAGGTCCAGCATTCTGAGCTGGCCAGTGTCCATCTCTAGCTTGAAGTGCACGGTTCAATCGTACGGCTTTTCTAACAGCTGTTGTGACAGCCTCGTAATTCACTGCTTCTTCCTCTCCTAGTCTTGCCGGAGGAATGCTCAACACATCAATCCCACTTTCTTTGATCATCTGTACACAAACATTAATCATCAAAAATTAAAAAATAAAACAATCAAATCAAGATTATATTATGACAAATATTAGGTGTACTCCCACTCTATACTCCCACACACAAAATCTTTATGGGGGTGTTTGGTTATTGGCTTATAAGCCAAATTTTAGCTTATTTGACTAAGTTTAGCTGTTTGACCAATCAATAAGCTATTTTGAAGTGTTTGGTAAATGGCTTTTTGGTCTTGGCTTATTGGGCCAATAAGCTGAAAATTGAAAAGCTAATGAAGGTAGTTTTTTGTATTAGCTTGTTGGGAACAATGGGTATATTGACTATTTTATCCTTTGAAATCAATGTGATTTACTTTTAAATGGGTGGTGTGTTTGTTATTTTATAATAATAATAATAATAAACGGGTGATGGGTTTGTTATTTTTAATAATAATAATAGAAAATAAATACGTAATAAAAATTGTTTTTGAATACTCATATAATTTAATAAGAGTTAAATAAACAAAAATAATTAACTTATGCCGTTAAAAAAGTATAGATGATATCCAAATTTTATAATTATTTATTAATAAGAGTTTATCTACTTGTTATATTTAAATGTTGAAATAATACAATACACTCATAACCTTAAATGTAATTTTACATTCAATCAGCTACTAGTAAACAGCTAATTTACCAAACAGTTTTTTATAACCAGCTAATACAACCCGCTGGTCAAACCAGTTAACGCAACCAGCCATCAACTACTAGCTAAACCAACCAGCTATCAGCTATAAGCTATCCGCCGTTTGCCAAACACCCCCTATGTATACAAATGTATTGAGACTCACATGAAAAAAAATAGTTCATCAGAAACGGCCACATCAGGAAGTAAAAATTGAAAGTGTAAGATTTGGAAGTAAAATAAAACTCATATATATATATATATATATATATATATTGTTACTGTATGTGACCTGCATTCTCATCAACAAATCACCAGAGACATGGAAACCACTCCGCCGGTTTGTTCTGAAGTCTTGGCGGGCTTTTTCAACTGCTTCTCGTTCTTCCGGTGTACCGGCGTTAGGGTCATACTCCCATATTTGTCTACCCACGTAGTTGTTGGTGCTGTACATGTACCGTCCCCCACCTTCACCAATCTTAAGCTTCCACATCTTCTTGCTACTATGCTGCTACGGTGATTTAACAGAAGAGGAAAACGAAAACTAGAGAGACATGTGATAAGAACTCAATACATATATATATAAAAGAAAGAATGGGCGAGCAGGATAGAACCCCTCTGAGCAGTCAATTTCACAATTTTGGTACATGATGGTCCCCGTTTGAAACGAATAAGCCTGGGGGGTGGGAATGAATATATTTGATTACAAAGTAAGGGGTGTTTGGTAATTGGTAGTAAGAAAAGTTCAAATTTTTCTAAAATTTTTTTTTTGAAAGGAAATGTTTTTAAAAATTTAAAATGTGAGAAAAGCATTCTTATGTTTGGAGTAATATTTGACGACATAGGAAAGTTTGGCTCAATCGTGAATCTAATTCCTTGATGACTTTGTGATCTTATATATATATATATATATATATATATATATATATAAATCTGTCCAAGTGTGGATTGCCCATATATATATATATATAAATCTGTCCAAGTGTGGATTGCCCTTAACGTGCGAACAATGCGGTCTGTCCAAGTGTGGATTGCCCTTAACGTGCGAACAATGCGGACACACCAGTCAATGTTTGCCCTTAACGTGCGAACAATGCGGACACACCAGTCAATGTATATATATATAAATCTGTCCAAGTGTGGATTGCCCATATATATATATATATAAATCTGTCCAAGTGTGGATTGCCCTTAACGTGCGAACAATGCGGTCTGTCCAAGTGTGGATTGCCCTTAACGTGCGAACAATGCGGACACACCAGTCAATGTTTGCCCTTAACGTGCGAACAATGCGGACACACCAGTCAATGTTAGAAAATACACCACTCAATGTTAGAAATCACACCGCAACGAAAATACACAAAAACACCAAAAACATACCACATACCCAAAATAATGCACCATAATTTTCCTGCCCCTAGTGGTGCATTTGCTAACATTGTGTGGTGTATATTTGCATACCTAGTGGTGTGTTTTTGGTAATGCGTACCTAATGATGCATATTTGTGTGCTGCATTTTCTAACATTGAGTGTTGTATATTTGTATACATAGTGGTGTGTCCGCACTGTTCGCACGTTAAGGGTCGTCCACACTTGATCATGACCCTATATATATATATAGGATTGCGTTCAGGTGCGCACGGGCTGTCAAGGAGAGAACTGCGAACGAATCGCAGCGCGCCACGTGTCTGGAATGTAGTTGCACCTTACGTTATAACTAGGTGCACGTAATGTTATAACTAGGTGCACCCAGGTGCATAAATGTTAACAAGGTATATACTTGCACTTGTAAGTGAAAATAGGTGCATACATGCAAGTAAAATGTATTACAAGTGCAAGTAAATTGTACAATGAGCATCAATACTAAGTGCACCTAATGTTATAATTAGATGCACCTAATGTTATAACTAGGTGACCTAAGTTGCACTCAGATGCATGAATGTTAACAAAGTAAATTACTTGCACAAGTGCAAATAAAATGTATTGTAGATGCAAGTAAAATGTATTACAGGTGCAAGTGAATTGTACACTGAACATCAATACTAAGTGCACCTAATGTTATAACTAGGTACACCTAGGTTGCACCAGGTGCATGAATGTTAACAAAGTAAATTACTTGCACAAGTGCAAGTAAAATATATTGTAGATGCAAGTAAAATGTATTACAGGTGCAAGTGAATTGTACACTGAACATCAATACTAAATGCACCTAATGTTATAACTAGATGCACCTAATGTTATAACTAGGTGCACCTAATGTTATAATTAGGTGCACCAAGGTTGCACCAGGTGCATGAATATTAACAATGTAAATTATTTGCATTTGTAAGTGAAAATATTTGCAAAAATAGGTGCATGAATATTAACAAGGTAAATTACTTGCACTTGTAAGTGAAACTAGTTGCACTAAAGTTCCAGTTATTTACGAAAATGCCACCACGTCATTTTTTTTAAATTGCATCTGATTCGTTGATCTGGACACGGGGACGGCTGTGGAGCGTTCTCATTTCCTACTTTGGCGGTAGTTCGCACGGGAGTGCGCCCCTATATATATATATATATATATATATATATATATTCTGTATTTTAAATATTTTTGTTTCCTATTATATTAATATACAAGTGTTTTATTAAACCCATAACTATTTGTTGTGTTTGTTTTCAACATACATAAAAGATATATGTTTGAGGAAAAAATCTAGACAAATTTAAATGAACCAAACATCTTAACTAATTTTCTAGGTAATTTCAATGTTACGTTCCATGGTAACACAAACCATGCATGTTAACTAATTTTTCCTCAAAAGTTATTACCATCAAATACATATTTTGGAATTATTTTCTCAAAAATTTAATTCACGGGAAAGGACTAAACAATCTCTTATGAATCATTTGGTTAGAAGGAAGGAATTAGGGGGAAGGAATTGTAATTCGGTAAAGAAAAGAATAAAATGAGAATAATGTAAAAATTCAAACCACATTATTTGGTAGGCAAGAAATTCAAATTACATTATAGGAATTGAAATGAAAAGATTACATTGTTTTCCTTTTTCACGTTGCACCGAATTAGAATTCATAGGGGACCAATTGAATTCCAATTGTTCAAATGGAAAAAATTGTAAATGAATGGAATTATAATTTCATCAAATCAAATTGCGTAACTAAAGAGTTCAAAAAATTATGTTGTAATTGTAATTTACATCCAACTAAACAGGCAATTAATGTTGGACCACGTAAAATTAAATAATGATTTCAGACGCAATGTTACCTGTAAGAGTACAATAATTGACTAAAATTAAAATTACAATAAACCTCCCGAAGGTCTTTTGCATTATAATAGTACAATTATATACTGGAGTACATTGTGAATGCTTTTATTTATTACGGTCGTACTCCCATATTTTTCTACCGACGTAGTTGTTGGTGTTGTATATGTACCGCCTCCCACTTTTGATAATTATACCATGGTCTAGGGCCTATTTTACGTTGTAGATCTTGGTCTTAAAATAATTTTCAGATCTTATAGTTGACATATTTTGTAATAATATGTGTCAGTAATTATCAAGTTATTTGTTTACATGCACAGAAACTGTTAACTGTACCATAAAGAATATGTTAACTAAAGGTACAGAATTTTTATATCATGATTCACAATACAATATGAACTCTGTTCCATGGTATAACAATTGCCACCTTCAGTAATCTTTGGGTTGTTTACCAAAGTAAAGAAATAGAGACTTTTCTGATAAAACAGAAAATTAAAGGAGTAGAAAAATGAAAAATAGCATTAAAAAAAAAAAAATCCTCCATTCTCCATATTTTTTTTAGGATTTTGGAGAAGTTTTTTCAACTTCTCCAGTTGGAGAAATGGTCAAGACGCTCGTGAATAGTAATGACCTTGAGATTGAGGGGATGGATCTTGCTGGCTACCATTTTCTTTCTATTTCCCTTTCACCTTTCTCCAGCTGCTCATGCATTCCCCTCCCCTAGTCCCCTACGCATTTTCCCTTTCTCCTCCCACTTCCCTCACCCTTATTATTATTATCTTATTCTTTTTTTTTTTCCTTTTTCACACACAGATTTACTATTATCATTAATATTAAATTATTATTATTATTATTATTATTATTATTATTGATAGATCCCCGACTAAGGTACAGGGCCGGTCCAAACATTTTATACGGGTCGAAATTAAATAAAGGGCTCCTATATGAAAAATTTGTTTCGGGATGATCAGTTTGTTTTCTTCTTTTTCTTTTTCACTTCCGGATGAATGTTTTTTAGGCAACATTTTATTAAAAAAATTATTACATATAAAATTGATCTTAACAAAAAAAAAGAAAAAAGGAACAAAGCACCTGACACTTATGAATCAATATAATCAATCCGAATCAGTCAATAAAAAATCTTTAGTTCACCCAATGGTAAACATATGCCTTCAGTCCCAGCATATAGTAAACCTAATAAACTTACAATTTCATTTTGCATAGAAATCCTAATAAATAGAATTAAAACGGAAATAAAATTCTTAATTCCAAACTCTTAAACATTTAAACAACAATACAATATAATTAGAAATGTATTAGGATTCCTAAACAATAATACAACATAATCTGCGATTCTCCAAACTAAATTCCTAATTTCAAAATTACAATTCGTCAATTCCTAATTAATCCACAATTCTGCATGCAATTGGTCTGCAAATTAAATTCCTAATTTATTTAATTATTTAAATAGCAAAGTGACAATTAGTCAATTAGGAATTTAGGATTCCACAAACAGCATTACAACAATACGGCATTGCGGCCTAATATGCATTCAGCAATTCATAAAATACCTTTGCAATGGCAGATTAGGTAGGGCCGGCAGGCCGTAGGCGATTAGGGCATTACTGCATTAGGCGAAGGGGCAGCGAACGGGCGAACCATTGGCTGGTCGGTGAGGCGACAAATATCGTCTATTGAGTATTTTATTTGAGTGGTTGTTGTGGCGTAGGAACGACCGGTGACCCTTATACTCCTGGGCGGCTAGGCGGTGTGAGCGGTTGGTGTGCGACAACATCTCTTTTGGTCTTCGTGAGTTCAGTTCTCAACTTCCCAAAATAATTAACCCTATTATTTTTTAATATATAATAAGTAATATATATTATATATATATATAATACTCCGTATATCTTATGGCCTATGGGCCCCCTATAGAGATGGGCCCTGGGCAGGTGACCACCTTGCAACCCCCTCTGCGCCGGCCTTGCTAGGGTACTCGACCCGAGAAGACTGGTATCTGGAGCCCGCCGACTGCCCAGTCTCAACGAATATGTAGCCTGATCTTGTGACTCGTGCAACTCAGTTCTCATAGGCATCCATGAGGCGACGCCCGACCGAGTATGTTCTAAAAGGCGTCTACTAAGCAGAATTTGGAAACCCGAGATGAGATTTAGGGAATTTAACCTTAATAAGAATTTGGTAAGTTCCGTACTAGATAGGCAGCCCTAAATTACCTTCCTAAAACATATTTGTTAAGAATTTTACTTATTTCCTTGTGTATGCTTATTATTCTTGTATAAATACCTCTTGAGGTCACACGGGAAAGGCGTCTCTTTCTCTCGATTTGGAATACAAGTACAATTATTCTCTTATTGTGTTCGAATACTTTTTCTTAAGTTCTACGGTAGTGTTGGCCAGCCGAAACGGTTGTCTCGCAGCCGTAAAACCAACATTGTATTTAATAAAATAGAAATTAGAAAAATGAAAAACTAGAGGAATGGAAAAATGGAAAACTTGAGGAATGGAGAAGGAAAACTGGGGAAATGGAGAAATAGAAAACTGGAAATGAAAAAATAGAGAAATAAAGTAAACTAACCCCTATCCACATCTTCTTCATATTGTGCTGCAGGGCCCGGTCCTATCATTTTATAGGTCCGAGGCATGACGTAAAATATTGACCCTACCTAAAGTTAACATATAGTTTTATATACCTAAAATTTAAATTACATAAGAAAAAAATATACAAATATCAAATAATTTAAAATAAGATTCACAAGTTTTTAAAGATTTTACATACACAACAATAATCATGAAAAAAATAAATTATAGATACTTCTCTAAATGTAAAATAACCAAATTATTCATAAATAAATAATTATAGTTTGTAAAAAAAGAATAAACAATTTAAGAAAATGTAATACTTATACTAACAAATGTAATATTAAATCATAAATAAAATGTTTATTATTTATATGGGAAAATGTAATACTTTTGAAGAAAAATGTAATACTTTTACATTTTGATGCAAAAGTATTACATTTTTCTTGAAAAGTATTACATTTTCCTTTATAAGTGCCACATTACTTATAAAGGAAAATATAATACTTTTGATGAAAAAAGTAATACTTGACATCAAAATATAAAAGTATTACATTTATTTTCGAAAGTATTATGTTTTCCCTTGTAATTAACAAATTTGTTAAGATAATACTTCACTGATCTGTACGCACTCAGTCAAATTCAAATCCTTCATTTTACAGTATAATTAATATTGGTAGATAAACCTTATTTTTCATTATCTATATCTATATATATTATATATAGATATAATAATAGAAGTGCCTGGAACATTTTTTTCCGCCCAAACTCTCAGGGGCATTTTTGTAATATCAAATATTTGGATAAAAAAATCATTTAAAATTAAAATTAATTACACTTTCCTTTGATAACCTTTTGCTTTACAATTTGTGCTATATAAATCACCATACTCTCCCTTTCTTGTCTCACAATTATTATATTCTAATAAGCCACTAAAACAAACTCAAAAAAGATCTCAGCCTCCCTATCTTTCGTTTCTCCCCTCTATCTCTCACCTTCCAGATCTGATTTCACCACAT
Organism: Ipomoea triloba; assembly: GCF_003576645.1. NCBI lineage: Eukaryota > Viridiplantae > Streptophyta > Magnoliopsida > Solanales > Convolvulaceae > Ipomoea > Ipomoea triloba. The sequence goes on along the minus strand of NC_044925.1, from coordinate 4,715,743 downwards.
AAAAACACAATGAAGAAGAAAGTCCGGAGGCACAATCGTTCCACCATCGAAGAAGAAGAAGAACCAGATTTGCTCTCACGCCGTTGTTCCAGATCTGATCTCACCGCTACACGGTTGCCATTACATCAAAGAAGAAGAAGAAAGCTCTATCGCCGTTCTCAAGAAGTATGTTTGTTGCATACATTTCTTCTCCAACCAAGCATCTTCTTCACCAAATCCACATACATACATTTCTTCTTCTTCTTCTTTTTTTTTTTTTTTTTTTTTTTTTTTACGAATTTAGTTAGACAGATTGTCTTTTCGCTCATCAAAAATTTTAGATTTCAAGATTAATTACATTCATGTGTTTTATATATTGAAAATTTAACTTTTAAAATCTAAATCCTTTTTTTATTTTTTAAAATCTTTAAAAGTTTATTTATCATTCGGGACAATCATGTGTCAGTGTGTCACATATTGAAGTAAAAAAAATAAAAAATGTAACTGTGCATACATAAAACGCTTTAAAATTAAAGACTTAATGAACAGTGAACTCCGGAGAGACTCCTTCTTCGACAATCATGTTTGTCAAATAAATTTAAAATAAAATAAAATAAAAATTTCATACAATTAATTAATAAATTTATAAAAATAAAAAGATACATACAATTAATTAATTTTATTTACAATTATAATTATTATAATTAAAAATTAAAGAATTAAGAAACTAATTGTAATAATTGTCCAGACTTCATATTATTACACTAATAATTATTCCGTATTATTCTATACAGATATTTCTATTTTTCAAAATTAAGTAATTAATTAAATAGACTTTAGTATAATTAAGGAATTATTATTTTTCTAAAATTAATGAATTAATTGTAGTAAAGCTAATAATGGTCATATTATTACACTAACAATTATTATTCAAATTAAGCTAATAATTATTCATAATACTATACAATTATTACTATTTTAATTTCTTAGTTGAATAAATTTTAGTAAATTTAAGAAATTATTATTTTGCTAATTGAGAAATTAATTATAGTAAAGTTAATAATGGTCAGATTAGTATACTAATAATTATTATTCTAATTACGCTAATAATTATTCATATTACTATACAATTATTAGTATTCATATGGTAATTAATAGGCTATTTTTATATATGGTAAATAAGTTAATAATTAGACAAATTACTATACATATATTACTAATTAAGTCATTTTCTCACCTTTTATTTGGTTGTCCGTAAAATAAAAATTTGACATATTAATATTCAAAATGATTGTACTATAATAATATTAAGAAATAAGGTATTAAAGAATTAATTTTAATTAATCAAATAATGATTCAGACTATACAAAAAATATCATTACACCATTTCTCACTTTTTAATATGTTGTTTTTAAATATGGTAATTAAGTCAATAATGAGACAAATTACTATACATATATTACTAATTAATCAAATAATGACCCAGACTCATATATAGTTATATACTAAACTCACGAAACTTACTATTTATTGTTTACCTCATTCTAGAACGATAAATAGATACATACTCACATACTTACATATTTTAATTGAAAAGGAATTTAACTTTAGAAACAAAAATGACAAGTTGGATATTACTTAAGATTTTACTATGTATTAAACTCTAAATAATTGTGCTAAACTAACAAGTTAAGATTTCAAGATTAATTACATTCATGTGTTGTATTGAAAAATTAACTTTTAAAATCTAAATCCTTTTTTATTTTTTTAAATCTTTAAAAGTTTATTTATCATTTGGGACAATCATGTGTCAGTGTGTCACATGTTGAAGTAAAAAATAAAAAATGTAACTTTGCATACACAAAAAAATTTAAAAATAAAGACTTAATGAACGGTGAGCACTGGAGAAACTCCTTCTGCGACAATCATGTTTGTCAAATAAATTTAAAACAAATAAATTAACAAATTCATACAATTAATTAATAAATTTATAAAAATAAAAAGATACATACAATTAATTAATTAATTTTATTTACAATTATAATTATTATAATTAACAAATTAAAGAATTAAGAAATTAATTGTACTAATTGTCCAGACTTCATATTAATACACTAATAATTATTATTCTATACAGATATTTCTATTTTTCAAAATTAAGTAATTAATTAAATAGACTTTAGTATAATTAAGGATTATTATTTTGCTAAAATTAATGAATTAATTGTAGTAAAGCTAATACTGGTCATATTAGTACACTAACAATTATTATTCAAATTAAGCTAATAATTATTCATAATACTATACAATTATTACTATTTTATGAAATTAAAGAATTAGTTGAATAAATTTTAGTAAAATTAAGAAATTATTATTTTGTTAATTGAGAAATTAATTATAGTTAAGCCAATAATGGTCAGATTAGTATACTAATAATTATTATTCTAATTACGCAAATAATTATTCATATTACTATACAATTATTAGTATTCATATGGTAATTAATAGGTTGTTTTTATATATATGGTAATTAAGTTAATAATTAGACAAATTACTATACATATATTACTAATTAAGTCATTTTCTCACCTTTTATTAGGTTGTCCGTAAAATAAAAATTCGAGATATTAATATTCGAAATGATTTTACTATAATAATATTAAGAAATAAGGTATTATAGAATTAATTAATTTTAATTAATCAAATAATAATCCAGACTATACAAAAAATATCCTTACACTATTTCACACCTTTTAATAGGTTGTTTTTAAATATGGTAATTAAGTCAATAATGAGACAAATTACTATACATATACTACTAATTAATCAAATAATAATCCAGACTCATATATAGTTATATACTAAACTCATGAAACTTACTATTTATTTTTTACCTCATTGTATAACGATATATAGATACATACTCACATACTTACATATTTTAATTGAAAAGGAATTTGACTTTACAAACAAAAATGACAAGTTGAATATTACTTAAGATTTTACCATGTATTAAACTCTAAATAATTGTGCTAAACTAACAAGTTATTAAGATTTCAAGATTAATCACATTCATTTGTTTTATTGAAAAATTAACTTTTAAAATCTAAATCCTTTTTTATTTTTTAAAATCTTTGAAAGTTTATTTATCATTCGGGACAATCATGTGTCAGTGTGTCACATGTTGAAGTAAAAAATAAAAAATGTAACTATGCATACACAAAAAGCTTTAAAAATAAAGACTTAATAAACCGTGAGCACCGGACAGACTCCTTCTGCAACAATAATGTTTGTCAAATAAATTTAAAATAAATTGTATTAAAAAATTCATACAATTAATTAAAAAATTTATCAAAATAAAAAGATACATACAATTAATTAATTAATTTTATTTACAATTATAATTATTATAATTAAAAAATTAAAGAATTAAGAAATTAATTGTAGTAATTAATACGCTAATAATTATTATTTTATACAGATATTTCTATTTTTCAAAATTAAGTAATTAATTAAATAGACATTATTATAATTAAGGAATTATTATTTTGCTAAAATTAATGAATTATTGTCGTAAAGCTAATAATGGTCATATAGTACACTAACAATTATTATTCAAATTAAGCTAATAATTATTATAATACTATACAATAATTACTATTTTATGAAATTAAAGAATTAGTTGAATAAATTTTAGTAAAATTAAGAAATTATTATTTTGCTAATTGAGAAATTAATTATATTAAAGCTAATAATCGTCATATTAGTATGCTAATAATTATTATTCTAACTACGCTAATAATTATTCATATTACTATACAATTATTAGTATTTATGTGGTAATTAATAAGCTGTTTTTATATATAGTAATTAAGTTAATAATTAGACAAATTATTACACATATATTACTAATTAAGTAATTTTCTCACCTTTTATTAGGCTGTCTGCAAAATAAAAAATTTGACATATTAATATTCGAAATGATTGTACCATAATAATATTAAGAAATAAGGTATTAAAGAATTAATTTGAATTAATCAAATAATGATCTAGACTATACAAAAAATATCATTACACTATTTCTCACCTTTTAATAGGCTGTTTTTAAATATGGTAATTAAGTTAATAATGAGACAAATTACTATGCATATATTACTAATTATAATCAAATAATGATCCATACTTCATATTAGTGTATACAGAAATTATTATTTTTATAATAATTACAATTAACTTATTTCCAACTTTTCCCATATTTATTTTAGTAATAATATAATTACATAAATCATATTTCATATTAAAATTTTCAAGATAATTGCAGACCAACGAGTTATATATTATATACTTTTGCACTAATCTTATAATCAAATAAATGTAGACATCCAAATATTAAAATTGTTCATAGTTTCATCTTTAATTTTATTATTTAAAAATATAATAAATCCGTGCATCGCACGGGTAACTTACTAGTTATAAATAGTGGTAGATAACTGTCTACTTTCATTTTATTGCGCGGCATAAAATTTGATAGGTTGTGAATTGATGAATCATCGTGCATGATAAATAACGGTACTGTCTGCTTTAAGTTTATTGTGAGGCAACAAATTTGATACGTTCTGAATTGATGAATCAACGTAGATTATAAATAACGCTAGATATCATGCCTACCTTCTTCAATTTTATTGTGCTACAACCAAAGTTGATGAGGACACAACAATAACAATTTAAAAGATCATTATGTCGGTCCAACAATATGAAGAAGAATGTCCTAAAAGGACCATGGAACTTATTATCATTGAAATGAAACCACATATTAAAATTTAGTATTTTAGTGAATTAAAATATATACTAAATTGAGCTCTCTCTTTGGGGAAAAATTTCGAGAGAAGTCTGTTCGATTTTCACAAGCGACGATTCTCCCTGCACCAGCTCCCGTGCCTCTCGGAGCGAACGCGGGTGGACCCGGATCGTTAAACGGACGGAGAAAGACTCGGTGAATTTACTAAAAAATATATGCTAAATTTAATAAAATTAATATGTGACCTTTTGATTTCTTTATTTTAGATTTTACATATTTAGGAAAGATTAACGTTATTCATTTCTGTTATTTACTTTATTTTAGGTTATATGTTTAGGAGAGATGAATGTCATTCATTACCGTGTAAATAGTCTTATAAAATGGAGGCTAAAACATCATCTTAGGAGCAGAAGTTTGAGATTAGATTGAATGAAAAAATGTTAAGACATTTTCTTGACTCTCTTAGCTTGTGTTCTGAGAGGTGTTATTCTAGGCTTATCAAAATAATTACCAATCTTATGGTGTCATCCATTCCTCATCACCTAACTAGCCCATACATAAACCAATTCCATCTCCACACGCTCAAACCGTAGTTCTTGTGCCTGTTGTTTTGGTGAGGAAAAGATTGGGTAATCAGAGGACTCTTTGGAAAACTGATACTCGAGCTCACGCCCGAAGAATGCACATCAAAATTGGCACATTATTAAATGATATATATATACATATACATATATATATATATATATATATATATATATATATATATATATATATCATTTTTTTGAATAATGAAGAAAATCTGCATCCACTATCTGATCGTATGTAGTAGATAATTTTTGCTCATGTGTATAGTAATAGCTTGCAAACCACACAAGAGAGATAGACTACATTAGGAAAATCGTGTGCGACATAATGCTCAGGCAACAAGGTGTTTTCAAAAATCAAACTATACACCTTTACATACGAGAATCATGTTTCACCCACTTGGCTACTCTTTTCGGGGAAAATTGATATATCATTGTGCATTACAAATAATTATACATAACCTATTTGCCCTCATTTTATTGTTAAGTTTGAGCATATAATATACAGATATATATCAACTTGCACTTCAACTATTGCCTTAGCCTTTTAGTTTGAATAGAATCTTCAATTTAGTATAAGAGCCAACCATAACCAATATAATAACTTAAGCATAAGAGATTATAGTTCATGTCTTATTTGAATCTCATAAAGTTTATAGCATGTTTGGTTAGCGGAATTGATTTTGAAGGAATGAGAATTTTCTTAATGAATGGAACAAATAAGGAATAGAATAGTCACTACAAGACAAATGCTCATAGACAACGGTTAAAAACCGTTGTCTTTGAGGTAAAATTTCTATTGTTGAAGCCGGTGTTGTTGCAAGGCCAGTGCATAGACAACGGTTTTTAACCGTTGTCTTTTCTAGAAAAAACATCGGTTAAAAATTGTTGTCTATTGAGTGTTGTTGAAGTCGGTGTTGTTGAAAGTCACGCACATAAACAACAATTTTTAACCGTTGTCTTTTCTAGAAAAGACAATGATTTTTAATCATTATCTATTGAGTGTTGTTGAAACCGGTGTTTTTGTAAGTCCCGCACAAAGACAACGGTTTTTAATCGTTGCCCTTTCTAGAAAAGACAACGAATTTTAACCGTTCTCTATCGAGTGTTGTTGAAACTAATATTGTTGTAAGTTCCACGAAAAGACAAAGACAACGGTTTTAGAACATTCACCAATGTTAACTACCACAAAAGAATCAAAACCAAGCCATCCTCGGCAACGACGCCAAATTTGATGAGGACGTACGTTTTTCACGCATCCATTAAGTATCAAATCACACTATATGGTTTAGATATCGTTCCACTGGAGATGACTCTTGTAATGTTAGAAATTGACGCTCTATGGAGTTAGCACAAGCTAAAACTACTCTTTTAGAAGCTAGGCCTATCGTTAATGAGTTTGGTTGATATGATTTAGCAAATAACAAGTTAGACAAGTAAAACAAGACATAGGGTAAGTGAGATGCACAAAAGTGTCCAAATTAATACCACTCTCGTAGCTATTTGAACTTACAACCTCACCTTGAACTTTACTCTTGTGGCAATTCAACCTAAAGTTGTCCAAACAAGAACACAAAGCATAAATTCTCCTTAACGCCCGAAATACTCTTGTATTGGGCATCAAGTGTGTAAATGTGTGGCTAGTGTACAAGCTCTACTCTCATCTTGAATACAATATGTAATTAAAAATTGTAGAATAAAAATGATTAAGTAATAAATATCTAATTAACATATAAAATGAAATGTTTATTACTGAATGGATTTTTCGTTATTTATTTATATTACGAGTCATTCCTTGACAATTGATTTAACCCGAACATTTTATTTTTTTTTTAAAGAAAAAGAGTCATTGTGCGACTTGCGTGCGTACTGATCAGTGAAGTATTATCTCAGCCTTCTTTTTTGACTCTTACGCTATCCTTATCGAAAAATACTGCTTGAATTTTTAAAATCTACCCACTTTTTACTCTTTCACACAAATTTATGAATTTTAATTCTCATTCCTATAGTTTAAACCCAAGAATCAAACGCACCTTAAATATTAATATTTTTTTTATTATTTTGTCAACTTCACGAGAGAATTTTTACAGGCCGGCTAAAAATGTCAAGTTACCGTTAGTAAACAATATTGAAAAAAATCAATACTGTTTGAAATATTCATATATCTTAAAATTTTTAATTTGAGAATCCTTCTTACTTATAGTCTCAACTAGTATTTCACGCGCATTGCGCGAATGAGATAATATCCAATATTTATTATTAAATAAGTATTTCAAAATATATCAATGCAAGATTATATAGGAGATGCTCATGCATATGTAATTATATGTTGAATTTATTTATTTAAATCGGTAATTCAAAATTTATGAATGTAAGATAATATACGAAAGATTGATTATTATTGTCAATAAAATAAATGTTTACAATCTTGTAAAAACGCTACTTTAAATACTAGTCTAAAAATGATAGTATAAATAAATACTACTTTTTCGTTTGAATTTCTCTAAACCTTTTTAATTCTCTTTCGGGTAGCATTGTCATTGCATTTATCTTCAGTACTTATTTTTTTTAAAAATCATTTATTAGTATTTGATAATGTGTTATGTGCAATTGAGTTATTGTAGTAGTATAGAGGGCAAAGTTATGCAATGAGATTATGATGTAGGAAGTTGTGGATTCGTCTTGTTGTGTTATGCAATGAGATTATGATGTAGACAGTGGTAGTTGTTCCCCTTACATGTTTCATGTGTTGTGAGATGTGTGTCGTACATTCTCATGTAAAAGTATTGAACAAAATATTAATATTTATTATATTTGTAGAAGGTTAATGAGTAGTACATTTTGTTCTAATTTCATAACTTGTTTACTTAATAGTAACAACAATAGCTTTGCATTAGTCCGAATACTGATGCTGCAATATGTATTTCATCAACAATTTCTACATTCATTTTGCACATGTTTATTTTGAAATTCATATTTTGGAATTAGTATGAATGAGTGTAGTACTTGTAAAATTTTATTTTATTTTTTGTAATTTTTTTTTTGTTGATTTGATACTAATCTTGGAGTATCCACTGATGTCTTTTTATCACAATGCATGCAATTAAATAGTTTGCCACTTTGTACATAAACATTTCTAAACAGTGGCTACATCCTATATACCAATTATTTGTGTTGTTAAAATCGATGTTGATTTTGTCTTTAATCCAAACAGGTTAATTGTAGAAAATAAAAGGAATTGTAAATTTATATTAGTTCTATTATATTTAAAGAATGCACAATAAGTATTTTACATACAAGATTAATGAATGCTGCAATGATAGCTATTTTTCAAATTTCTAATTTTTTTTTTGAATTTGAAAGATTGATTCCAACAATGTTGTAGTCTCATCAGCATCTTTTCAATGCATCAAGTGTGTCACAATGTTCCATTGCACTACATTGACATTTTTAATAATGTATTTTAAATCAATTTATTAGGTTATTCGAATGTCTTCTTTGTCAACAAATCCTTCAAAAGTAGGCTTCAATTTTTTTTTTTATAAAATATTTCCATGTTATTAACATAATACTTGGTAAATAAATATATAATATTATTTTTTAGTAGAATTTTGATATTTAATTACAAGATAGTATAAAAAATTGAACAATGTAGTGAATATAAACTACCTATCTACCTACTATATATTATATAGTAATAAGAGCCAAAGAGAGTTAGGCCTAAAATTGGTAGAAAGAATGGCGGTCAAATTATTTAATTAATCAAATGGATGGTTCAGATTATTTAGATTTATATTTTCCATTGAGATTTCCTAATTTACCCTTAATTATATAATTATTCGTTAAATTTTCTGTTAAATACTAGACTACTAGTATTTTCACCCGTGCGATGCACGGAATGGATTTGTTATAATATATTAAGAATATTTGGACGATATATAATTATATAAATTATAACATCAAATATTATAGTGCAATTGAAGATATGCTTTGGATCGATTATTGTTTATGATGCTATCTTTGTCTGAATTCTAACAAATAATTGCTTAATTAATAGCTAATTTGTAGATGTACGTATGCAGTGCTGGAACTTTAGAGATTTTATATATCATTTTTTATGATTTTTATAAATTAGGCAAATATGCTCGTTCTCTAGTAACTCAGTTATAGTATTCAATTGCAATTCTAATTCATGTGTATGGAAGATATATTTTTGTGTAGATATATTGCAATTTTGCCATCTTAGAAAATAACATAATATCACCGGTTGTATTTACACATTATTGAAAACCTCTTTGTAAACAACATCGGTAGTAGCAACACAATCTTAGCTTGTCCATCCTCGTCTAGAACTAATTAACACTTTCAGGCTATCAGGATGGGTGAATCGAGAAAAAGCCATGTACAATTGACCGTGATTAAAAACTGGTTTTTTTCAGCAATCTGCATGAGTCTTCCTTGCATGCAACAAATATCACAAAAATTTAGTGTTCTAAGATAAGTGTTTAAATGCAATATGTAGATAATTTGCATTGCATTATATATCATTAATTTAATTACTTGTCGGTTAGTTATTGCAATATTTTAAGGTACACTTATATATATTTTTTTTGGTAAATAAGGTACACTTATATTTTGATATTTAGTAAGTATAACTATATTAGAGAAAAAAATTTCACCTGTGAGTAATGAGATAATTAGTTCAGTGATTATTGGTTGACCGTAGAGTGTTGATATTTGCTGGACAAATAATTGTTGGAAAAAATAGCATAAAATGACATTTTAGTGGCTATATTGTGGTACAAATATATGTGGGGTCCGCTTTCGATTTGGGTTGGGTCAAAGTGGATTTGAGTTCTTAGTAATTAGACGAAAAGTTTGATATATTATTGTACGCTCAAAAAGAATAATGGGTGAATGAGAAATTGGTTCTCAAAGTTGACCCATTTGAGTTAGAAAAAGGGAGAGAAAAAGTTTTCAAGTAGCTTTTGTCCCACATTGATTTGGGAAGTGGGTTCGCACAACTACTAATACAAGAGTCTTTCTAAGGCTTATTGAATTGTATAGCATAGAGGCTCTCTCTCGCGCGTGCAAACCAAATCCCAGAAAGAACTTCAAAAGGATTGAATCGTGTGCGGCGACACCTACAGGCACGAATATTGTTCAGAAAATTGGTTGAGTTATGCCAAATTTTTGTAACATCAACCATTCGACATGATTTTTTTTTTTTACGATATTTTACAATATTACGCCAACCTTAACAGTATAGGAGTGTTTTGGGCGGGAAGTTAAAGTTGAGGATATTGTTTTTATTAATAGTATAGATTGCATTGCAAGGAAATATATGTACTGTATTACTACGGTTAGTAATTTTAATCTAGAATTGTATTACGAATATGAACGTAGGTAAGAATATATTTTGTTAGAATTGTATTACTATATTTTAATTTACAATTGTATTACGAATAGGAATTGTATTACCATATTTTACAATATTACGCAAACCTTAACAGTATAAGAGTGTTTTGGGCGGGAAGTTAAAGTTGAAGATATTGTTTTTATTAATAGTATAGATTGCATTGCAAGGAAATATATGTACTGTATTACTACGATTAGTAATTTTAATCTAGAATTGTATTACGAATATGAACGTAGGTAAGAATAGATATTTTGTTAGAATTGTATGACTATATTTTAATTTACAATTGTATTACGAATAGGAATTGTATTACTATATTTTACAATATTACGCAAACCTTAACAGTATAGGAGTGTTTTGGGCGGGAAGTTAAAAGTTGAGAATATTGTTTTTATTAATAGTATATATTTTCTTTTTTGTTAATATTCCGTTAACTTTTAACTAACCCATTAATTTTTATAAGTAAGGTCTTAGGTTCGAACCTCATCACAATCAAAATTGGCATAATTATTAAACATATACTACGAATATGTTAGAGTATATATTATTCAAAAGTAAGTACCCACTCTATTAATCTTATTAAATTACTAGTTTTATACGCGCATTGCGCGAATGAGTTAATGCTCAATGTTTATATTTAAATAAATATTTGAAAGTATATCAATGCGAGATTATATAGGAGAAGTTTATAGGTAATTGAATGTCGAATTTTTTTATTTAAAAATCTAACTCAAAGTATATGAATCCAAGATAATATAGAAAATTCGTTATAATTATTACTAAAATAAATGTTTGCAACCTTGTAAAATCGATAGTCTAAATATTTGGTCTAAAAATGATAGTCTAAATAAATACTACTTTTAATTTGAATTTTTCTAAGTGTTCTTAATTCTCTTTTGAGTAACATTGTCATTGTCTTCATCTTTACTATTTGTTCTTTTCCTTTTTGTTGGTAGTGTGTTATTTGCAATTCGGTTATTGTTGGTAGCATAGATGACAACGTCATGCAAGATTATGATATAAGAGTTATGGACTTTCCTTTAGGTGTTCTGCTTGGGGTTCATTTGGTTCAACTATTATTGTTGAATGAGTTATGTGGATAAAGAAATCCCCCTAGTTTAAGAAAAAAGATTAAATAAATTAATAGAAATTTGAAATTTTAAAATATTATGTAATCCGAAGATATTAAAAAGTAGTTTCTCGCTTCAATTTGCTGGGTAATGGGTTATTTGAGTACTTTCATTGTCAACAAATCCCCAAGTAGTTAATATGGTTGGTTTCAAACTATTTCTTTTTTATTTTTTTCATGGTATTAAAGAAATACATATGTATCATTTTTTGGTGTAACTACTAATTTATTTAATTCAATAAGAGTAAAATAGAGTGATTCCGCTTCAATTTGTTGGGTTATTTGAGTACTCTCTTTGTCAACCAATCTCCAAGTAGTTAATATAATTAGCTTCAAATTATTTTAAAATTTTTTTCATAGTATTAATAAAATACTTGGTAACTAAATATATAACATTATTTTGTACTATAACTTTGATATTTAATTACAAGATATTGTAAAAATAAGATAATGGACAATGTAATGAATATCAATTGATAAATTTGAATGTAAGGAATCTTTGAATGAGAGAAAATAAAGACAATATAACTAATGAAATTATTTCTCTTATTTAATTTAATTTTTTGATAATAAATAATTTTTTTCAAATAAAGGTATTGTAGACACATACTTCTAAATTAAAGAAATACATATGTATCATTTTTTATTGTAGCTACTAATAATAGAGTGAGAAACTTAATTATGTCAAATTTGATTGAGATGAGGTTCGAACCTAAGACCTTTCTTATAGAAATTAATGTGTAAGTTAAAAGTTAACCAAATATTAACGGAGAAGAGAATATTTAACGGAAAACTTAATGGATAATCATAAAAGTAAGGTTAAATTAGGTAATCTCTATTAATAATATTAATCTGAATTATCTTAACCATCTATTTAATTAAATAATTCATCTGAACCATTCATTTGATTAAATAATTTGACCGCAATTTTTTCTACCAATTTTAGGCCTAACTCTCTTTGGCTCTTATTAGTATAGTAGAAATAATAAATTAATTAGTAATTACAACAAACAAAAAATACATATGCATTTATTTAATTTATAATTCGATGTCTACAATGCCTTTATTCAAAAACAAATATTCATTATCAAAAAATTTAAAAAGATGTATAATTTCATTAGTTATATTGTCTATATTTTCTACAACGCAAAGATTCCTTACCTTCAAATTTATTAATTAATTATATTCACTACATTGTTTATTATTTTCTTTTTACACTGTACTATCTTGTAATTAAATATCAAAGTTATATTAAAAAATAATATTATATATTTATTTACCAAATATTATGTTAATAACATGAAAATTAAGGGAGAGGCGAATATTTTCTCTCTAAAAGTTTGTGAGTTACCTTTTCACCGGTTTTTATTTTAGGCAAGTCTTCCCGCCTCTCTTCTTACCGTTGCGGCAGTTTGAGGCGGGGGAACGATGTCAACACCGGCCGAGCCAGTGGTGCCACCACCAGACGCAACTATGACAGATGGGGATGAGCACCGAAGGACATCCAAGAAGTTCAAAGCGACTAAGCGCTCCTTTGCAGACACAGTGAGTACTCCGGCAGTCTTTAACGGAGACGAAGCCCCGATCTCAGACGAACACGAGTGGGCGTTTGAAGATCCGGAAATCGAGTCAGACTGCGAGATGGACGAGCAAGACAAAGACGACGGTCGGCCGACCGTCAAATTCTCAAAATAACTCCGGAAGGATCTGTGTAGGGATTGGAAACTCGCCTTGATTATCAAATATCTGGGCAAGTCGATCAGCTTTAATGTTATGAAACAACGAATTTCGAACCTATGGCGCCTGTAAGGTCAGTTCAAACTAATGGACATTGGGTACGGTTGCTTTGTGATAAGGTTTGAAAATCGTAAAGATTACCTTTACGTGCTCCTCGACGGGCCTTGGAAGATTTTTGATAATTACCTTGTCATCCAACGTTGGGTTCCAGATTTCAAGCCAAGGAAGGCTAAGCTTTCAAAAATGGCAGTCTGGGTTAGACTGCCGGATCTCTCGGTTGAGTACTTCAGAGACGATGCCATGAAAGCTATCCTGGAAAACGTGGGTAAACCTTTGAAGTTGGATCGAACTACGGCCGACAGGGAACGCGGGCGCTTCGCGAGAGCAGCAGTAGAGGTTGACTTGGACAAGCCTCTGGTTACAGAGATTTGGGTAAGGGATGAAGTACAATATGTTGAGTACGAGGGCTTGCACGTTGTGTGTTTTGGTTGTGCCATGGTTGGCCATCGCGAACAGTCATGTCCTTTAAATTCGGCCAAGTCGCCGGAAATGCCAATCTCAGACCTGAATGCAGAGCCTCAGGCTGAATCTGAACAACCACAACAACAGACTCCCGTAGCACAGCCAATGGCGACGGGAACGGAAAAGCGGCCCTACGGCTCCTGGATGCTCGTGACCAGGAAAAAAATTAATAACAAGATGAATGGGCAGAAGAATGCTCAGCAGCATAGCCGGAGCCAAACTACAAAGGCTCACTCAAATGATAACCGTTTTGAAGCGTTGGCCGGCAATACTGACTCGGGAGCTACCGAGAGGGTGAATCCACCGAGATCACACAATGAGAAGGGTTCTAGCTCACGCCATATTAATAACATTCCTAGAGGTGGCATGCAAGCTAAAGGTCGTGGCAATACTAGAGGAGGTAGACGTGGTGGCCGCTCCTTCACTCTGGAAATGCAAAGGGAAAATGCATGGCTGAACCAGCAGCCGACAGCTGGCGTTTTCACGTTTGGAGGAACCCAGTCTCCTTCAGGGTCCTAGGTTAGAGGTTTTCAAAGTCCTACGGGACTCGGGTTTACGTAAGGTTCCACGCACGGGGAAGGCGGTTGTCAAACTTCCCCTCCTGCCGTGGGTGATCAATGAAGATCATCTCCTGGAACTGTAGAGGCATCGTCAATGGACGTGTTAAGAAACACGTGAAAGAGTTACTTAACACGTCTAAAGTCGATGCCATTTGTCTCTTGGAGATTCGTTCCCCCAATGCGCAGGGGATGACTAACTTAGTTAGTCGGCTTGGTTATACTAACAATTTCCTTGTAGAGCCGTTGGGTTTTGCAGGTGGTCTGCTGGTATTTTGGAACCAGGGTCAAATTAACCTGGAAGTGATTGGCCATTCTTCCCAATCTATCCATACGAAAGTTAAGCAAGGTTCTAATGAGTTCTTCTTCACTTTTGCATATGTTAGACCGAATCTCGTGGCTAAGAAGAGATTCTGGGACAATTGTAAGGTTATAGGGGATAAGCTACAAGGTCCCTGGGTGGTTATGGGGGATCTAAATGATATCGCATCAGAAGAGGAGCAATGGGGTAGTGATAACATCTGCAACGCTACCTTGCAAAAGTTTGCCGACGCGTATAGCGGTTGTCGCCTCTTGGATCCGGGTCACGCAGGTCCCAAGTTCACGTGGTATAGGACAGTAGGGAACAGAGTGACTCAAATGCGGAGACTTGACAGATTACTCTGGAATGTAGAAGCACAATTTGCTTTCCCGGAAGGTAAAACGGTTGTACTTCCCAGATTATGTTCTGATCATAGCCAGTGCTCTTTATGGACGTTGCTGGCTCTCCCCCTAATAGCAACATTCGACCAAAAAGGTTTGAGGCAGCTTGGCTAACCAGAGAAGACTATGCTACAATCTGGAAAGATGCTACCCGTGTTACAGAACGGAGTATGGTGGATATTATTGCAGACATCACTGAACAGAGCTTCGCTTGGAATAGGAATGTGTTTGGTAATGTTTTCAAAAGGAAAAGACTTCTGGAAGCGAGAATCTTAGGGATTCAATAGGCTTCAGATTATCCATCCTCTGCAAGTCTGCAGGCCCTGGAACGTAACCTCACAATGGAACTCAATGAGGTTCTGGATCAGGAAGAAGCTTTGTGGTTTCAAAAATCAAGGAGAGACTGGATTAGAGAGGGTGACAGGAACACCCGGTTCTACCACACAGCAACAGTGATAAAGAGGAACAGGGGTCGAGTTCGGTTCTTGAATTACAAGGGAGTTGGACCGATGACCCTACCATCGTGTCTACTCATGTTACTAATTATTTTGCCTCTCTTTTCTACAGGGTACCTCGTGAAGAAGTAGGGACTTTGGTTCCGATTGATACGAGCCGAAAGATTTCCTTTGCCCAAGCAAATAAACTGTGTGGGAGAGTTCCGATAGAGGAAGTCAAAAAGGCGGTGTTTGGTATGAAGAAGTATGGCAGTCCAGGCCCGGATGGGATCCCGGCAATCTTCTATCAACATTTTTGGGGAGAGGTTGGCCCCACTTTAACCAATATGGTCAATCTAGCGTTGGAGACAAGCACGGTCGATAAGTCGCTCCTGAGAGCTTATATGACCCTGATACCGAAGAAAGACACTCCGGAGACGGCAGCTGACTTTAGGCCAATTACCTTGCTCAATGTCGCCTTCAAAGTTATTTCTAAAGTCTTGGTCAACAGGATGAGGCCCATAATGTGTAAACTGATCGGCCCTCATCAAAACAGTTTCCTTCCGGGCCGGTCAACTCTCGATAATGTGATTCTGACACAGGAGATTATACACAATATGCACAAAAAAAAGGGGAGGAAAGGGCTTATGGCGGTGAAAATTGACCTCCAAAAAGCTTAGAGAGACTCTACAGGGCTTTGGGTTTCCAAGAAAAATTATCGACCTGATGTTGTATTCCCTCAAAGAATGCGATATCTCCATCATTTGGAATGGGGGTCGCTTACCGCCTTTCAAGCCGGGACGAGGACTGCGCCAGGGGGACCCTCTAGCGCCTTATCTTTTTAACTTAGTCATGGAGAGGCTGGCCTACGATATCCAGAGTGAAGTTAATAAAGGGAATTGGAAACAAATCCATATTTCTAGAGGGGGGATGGGAATTTCCCATCTTTTCTTTGCCGACGATCTCATGCTCTTTGGTGAAGCTACGGAACTCCAGGCTAGGAGAATGATGGAATGCCTTAATAGGCTTAGCAAAGACTCAGGTTTGAAAGTTAATCTCTCAAAATCTCAAATCTTCTGCTCCCCTAACACTAGTGCAGGTACAAAGAGAGTCATTGCGAGCAATATGGGCATTCCTCGTACACCACATCTAGGGTCGTACCTCGGGATTCCCCTCATCAACAAGCGGGTGTCGAAGAATACCTTCAACTTCGTGATTGACAAAATGAGGAAAAAACTTGCAATGTGGCAAGCAGATTTGCTTAGCATGGCTGGTAGGAGGGTGCTGGTACAATCTTCGCTCGCCACAATCTCGACCTACGCCATGTAGTCAATGGCACTCCCGGTAAGTACCTGTAACGAAATCGACAAAATATGCAGGAATTTCCTATGGGGCCACTCGGATGACACAAGGAAAATCCACACAGTAAGCTGGTCGGAAGTGTGCAAACCACGTGATGAGGGCGGCTTGGGTTTGTGAAAAGCTAGAGACTTCAATCTGGCTTTTCTCACCAAGCTAGGTTGGCAAATTCTGACCAATGAGGATAAACTCTGGGTTAAAGTGATGAAAGACAAGTACGTGAATCATGGTGGTTTCTTCAACACGACATCCACGAATACTTGTTCTTGGAGTTGGCGTAGTGTCATGAAAGGTAAAGAGACGCTAGAAAAGGGAGTGAAATGGAAGATTGGTACGGGATCCGCGGTCAATTTCTAGGATGACTGGTGGCTGGGGGATGGCCCCATTGCGAACTACGTCAATTTGCAGGTCCCGGAGGCTTATAAACATGCGACGGTTAGTCAGTTCATTACTAGGGAGAGAACCTGGAACGTGAGCACGTTGGAAGGGATCATACCCGACGACATCCTCAAATCCATACGCGCTTATCCGATTCCGGTGGAAGATAATCGGACGGACACACGCTCGTGGCCACGCTCAGGTACAGGCCTCCTCTCTATTAAATCTGCGTTTTCTCTCATTGCAAAGCATTCCGAGGACGAAGGAACGGATGGCTGGGTGTGGAAGATCCAATGCACGAAGCGGGTAAAAATTTTTATATGGAAAATCTCCCACAATGGACTGCTTATCAACTCAGAGCGCAGGAGACGGGGGTTGACTGCTCAGAGCGATTGCCCAAGGTGCGACGAAGGAGATGAAACCTTAGATCATATCTTCAGAAGATGTCATATGGCCGTGGATTGCTGGAGTCAGATCAACACACCAGTCGGCTTCAATATCAACTCCCATATGCCGTTGGTGAAATGGATTGAGAAAAACTGTATTAGCTCACAGACTCCTTCATACAACACCAACTGGAGCTCTCGTTTCCCCTACTTGCTCTGGAACTTGTGGAAGGCCAGGAATCGCTAGAGCATAGAGACGCAACCTTTTTCCGTTGCTAACTATCCGTCGCTAAACAAAAATAATCCGTCATTATTTTCCTCTCGACAACGATTTGATGACAAAATTTACGATGGAATAACGACGAAAAATTCCATCACTAAATGTAGTGACGGAATTTTCCGTCACTAAACAAACATAAATTCCGTCGCTAGTTTCCTACCACGACGATCTGTGACAAAATTTGTGTGGGAATTGCAACGGAAACGGCATTCCGACGACATCGAGAAAACGGCATTCCGGACGCATCACGAGCTCCGAATCCGGATGCAACGGAAATGTCGTTCCAAACAAGCGACAGAATCCGGATGCATTCCGGACGCATCACGGGCATTTTGAATTCCTAGAGATGCCATTCGGTCTTTGCAACGCTCCGTCTACCTTCCAGGCGCTGATGAATGAGGTTTTTCGTTCGATCCTTCGTAAGTTTGTTTTAGTTTTTTTTGATGATATTTTGATTTATAGCAGGTCATGGGCGGAACACATTTCTCACGTCCGAACTGTTTTTAACCTTTTGCGTCAACATAATTTGTTGGTCAAACGTTCAAAGTGTTCATTTGGCGAAGATCGAGTCTGTTATCTCGGCCACGTTATCAATGCGGATGGGGTTTCTATGGATCTAACCAAAGTCCAAACTGTTCTGGACTGGCCACCGCCTCAGTCCGTAAAGGGTCTAGGCGGTTTTTTAGGTCTCGTAGGGTTCTACCGTAAGTTTATCAAAGATTTTGGTTTGATTGCTGCCCCCTTAACCTCCCTGCTCCGGAAGCACAATTTCCTATGGACGGACGCGACCACCTCGGCGTTCCAAAAACTTAAAGTTGCCCTTACTACGGCCCCGGTCTTACAGCTTCCGGACTTTTCACAGTCGTTCGTCGTCGAATGTGATGCTTCGGGTGTAGGAATCGGTGTCGTCCTGCACCAAGACAATCACCCGGTGGCCTTCTTCAGTCGGCAACTCGCCGCTCGACATCAGAAACTCGCTTCTTATGAACAGGAACTGATTGGGCTTTCTCAGGCTATTCGCCATTGGAGGCACTATTTATGGGGTCGCCATTTCACCGTGAGGACGGATCATTATAGCCTGAAATTCTTATTGCAACAACGCCTGACGACGTCACCCCAACATCATTGGATTAGTAAACTCTTGGGCTACGACTTCGAAGTCGAGTTTCGTGCGGGTAATCTTAATACCGTAGCAGACGCATTGTCTCGTCGAGATGAGGACTCTCCTACTCTCATGGCACTTTCGGCCCCGGTTTCACCACTCCTTGATTCCATCCGGAGTGAACTCGCGGCTTCCGATGCCGCTCGCACCTTAATGGACCGAATTCGAAATGGCACCGAAGGACCGCACTGGGTGTTGGATGGCAGTTTGATCCGTTATAAAGGTAAGCTTTTTATTCTTCCACAATCTCCGCTAATTCCTATTATCATTTCAGGCTTTCACGACACTTCGCACGAGGGGGTCCAAAGACAATCTTTCGCCTTTCCCGCGAATTTTTCTGGACCAGATTGCGTAGAGGTGTTCGCGAGTTCGTGAGGAACTGCCCCGCTTGTCAATGTTGCAAATGGGAAAACTTACATCCCGCAGGCCTTCTCCAGCCGTTACCAATTCCGTCGCTTGTCTGGAACGACATTTCCATCGACTTCATTGAAGGCTTGCCGAAGGTCCACAACAAATCGGTGATCTTCTCCGTGGTCGACCGTCTTTCTAAGTCGGCACACTTCATCCCAATCGACCACCCCTATACTGCGGCTTCGGTTGCAGGTGTGTTTTTTGCAAACGTGGTTAAGCTTTGCGGCATCCCGGAATTGTTCCACCTCAGCGGGACTACCTTGTCCTTTTCCTCGTCCTATCACCCGCAGTCGAACGGTCAAACCGAAGTGACCAACCGCACAATTGCCATGTACTTGCGCTGTTTGGTAGGCGACTGCCCGCGTAAGTGGATTGACTATCTTCCTTGGGCTGAATACTGCTACAACACCTCCTACCACTCGGCTCTCCGGACTACCCCATTTCGAGTTGTCTACGGCCGAGACCCTCCGCGTCTCTTGTCCTATGAGCCAGGAGCCTCCAAACTTGACGCGATCGACGTTGCTCTTCAGGATTGAGATTCGTTATTGCCATTAATTCGTGATCATCTTCGGGCTGCTCAGACTCGTATGACTAAATTTTACAAGACGCACCACCATGTTGAGTTCTCTGTAGGTCAGTGGGTTTGGCTTCGTCTCCATCCTTATCGCCAGCTCTCTATCAATCGTCGAGTGTTCCACAAGCTGTCTCCGAAGTTTTTTGGTCCCTTCTGTGTCACTAAACGCGTGGGGACTGTGGCGTACCAGCTTGCGCTTCCGCCCTCGAGCCGAATTCACGATGTTTTCATGTGTCCCTGTTGAAGCCTTACCAGGGCACCCCCCCATCTTCCGCCCCAGAACTTCCCCCGCTGCACGATGGGAGGGTTTTACTGCAACCCGGGAACGTGACTAAGTCTCGGCTGAACCGCGGTGTCCAGGAAGTCTTAGTCCTTTGGGCCGGCGCTGCTCCTGAAGATGCTTCCTGGGAACGCTTGGATAACTTTCGGTTGCTGTTTCCCGACTTCAAGCTTGAGGACAAGCTTGTTGACTTGGAGGGGTGTGATGATGCATTCATTGGGAAAACATACCAACGACGCAGGGCAGTTTCATAAGCTAACTCCATAAACTATTTATATTAGTTTTTTGAATTCCTATTGTTATAATTTCCCTATTTTTATGCTTGTTACCGTTTATTACTGTTGCACTTTTTAGTATTTAAAGCTTAGGATTTAAAGGCTTTTTCATCAGACAATTGTGATTTGAATTAATGAAATTTGGGAGAGGAAGAACTCCAAAACTTCTTCAGCTTTGTTTTCTCATTCTTGTGTTGACAGTAGCAATCATAGGTAGAAAAAGTTCTAAAACTTCCCCCAATCCCCCAGCTAGGCCCTCCAGTCTCGTTGATCGCCCAGTGACGCGTTCTAAGGCCCCTAATCCCGCAACAGATTCTTTATTCCTTTTTTCCCCATACTTTAACCATTTTTTGTTAACAAAATGCTTTAACTTGAGTTGAATCTATGACTTGTTTGTGTGAATTATTGTTTCTTTAGATAAAATGTTCGCAACGAGTCATTAGGAGGTTTTTCGGAGCATAAAGGAACAATTTTGGAAGCCGGGAGTTCACTCAAGGAGATTCGGAGCAGAGTAGCAGAGAGGAGGCTGGAAATGCCAGCCATACGGCCTCACATACGGCCGTATGTGAGGCCATATGGCCCAGCCATACGGCCTCACATATGGCCGTATGTGAGGCCATATGGCCCCGTTGCCCTAGAAGATTCAGCAGCCTACCATACGGCCTGCTACACGGCTGTATGGCAGGCCGTATGCCCCGTCCTCTATACAGTATAAATTATATTTTTCTACATTTTGTGCCCAAGTTCGAACCCTAGCTAGTTTATAGAAGTAATTTCCTCATTTCCTTAGCATATTTTAGCCTAGATTAGCTTAGATTTAGTCTTAGAAACTCTTGGGAGCATTGAGTACAAGCTTTTGAAGTGGATCTCAACAACATTTCTCCTCATTTAATACAATAGTGGTCTATTTCCTTTATCTCTTCTCTCCTTTACATTTATTGCTATCTAATGTTTTCTCTGTTTATTATTGCTATGTTTACTTTAGAAATGAGTGAGTAATTCCTTAAATGGGTTAGATTTAGTGTTTATTACTCTTATTGATGCTATTTATGTGAATATTGCATAAAGGGAATGAAAACCCATTTAGGGTTCTTGAATTTGAGTTGGGGTTTGTTCTATCTTTCAATGATTAATGGGCGCTAATTGTTGTTTGTTTTTGGAAAGTCTCCCATCACAATGGGAATTGGATGGGAGACTTGAGTCATCCCAATCTCAAACCCAATTTCCCTTCTATGGAAATAGGGGGTAGATTGGGGCTTACAAAGCTTTTGCTCTTAAAGAACTTGGGTTGATTCACCATGGGAATGGGGCAACCCTTGTTCTTATCCTTGTGGGAACTTGGATTCTTTTGTGCTTGCTTCAAGAACCTAGGGTTAATGTTCATCCCCGATTTTAATGTTGAATGTAATCAATAGAGTAATACACCTAGTCTAACCCATCTTTCCAAATAGAATTTAAACCTAGTTTAATATTGTTTTCCCTTATATCCAAGAATACGTTTTAGTTGTTAAATCTTCAACCTTAATGATTTGCTTGGATCCTTATGGATTCCAAGAACTTAGTGCCTAGAAGTCTAGGCAACATCTTTCTACATGCCATAAATCCCAATCCTCGTGGTTCGACATTCACACCCGTTTCACCATCACCACTAAACCTACATCATTGCTTGAGAGGTCAATTGAACTGAAAGAATTAAGGAGGCAATGTGAGACAATTTCACCTTTAAGTGAATCAAGTTTTATAATGTAATTCCTAAATGTACCTCAAGTTTCCAAATCATTGTGTTAATACAGAGATTATACTGAAATTTGAATAAAGACTGCATCATTATAGTAGTTGTTATAGTTTATGTTTCCCAAGGCATTTTACAAGACTTTATAAAAAAAGATGTCAACATTATTAACATTTCTTTTAAAATTAGTTTATGTTTACTTTACCTTGGTAGTAT
This sequence comes from Ipomoea triloba, assembly GCF_003576645.1. Taxonomy (NCBI): domain Eukaryota; kingdom Viridiplantae; phylum Streptophyta; class Magnoliopsida; order Solanales; family Convolvulaceae; genus Ipomoea; species Ipomoea triloba. The sequence goes on along the minus strand of NC_044925.1, from coordinate 4,692,829 downwards.
GTCCTGATAGTGAAATTTGATATATGCCTGGAATAATGAAAGGATATTTGAAAGCAGAATAACCAAACAAGCTAAGTTTCCTCATTGTATTATGAAAAGCTGAAGAAGTAGTGGATGTAGAAAAAGCGGCTAAAGGGGCATAGCTCTTGTCTATACCACGGGAGATATCCCTTTGAAAATGCTGGGAAATGTCACAAATAATACAAATAAAAGATCTCCAAACTCAAAGCTTCTCATAAGAGTTACTTGAATTTGAACAATAAAATTTATTTATGACAAAGAAAAGGCAGAGCAAAAAACATTGGCTAAGGTTGGTGGACTTACCTTTGTAGCCTTGGTAGATTGGTATAATGCCTCAAGTTGTTGGTGAGACTGTAGTTCAGCTCGTAGACTAGCAAAGCTCGGTAAACCCAGCCAACACATCAATGTGCATACCAAATAAACATATAGTTCATTCTAAATGAACATGAAATTCAGTACAAATTAATAGCATTCATGCTCATTTTTCAATTAAAATGACTATGTAGTACAGTCCAAAGTGATTAATTAGGAATAAGGATGCTTATGTAACCAGACAACATTTGAGGACAACACAATACAAGTTGGGCTTATGATAAATTTTGCCATACACATAGAGCACTAAAGTAGGTTCCAGCACTTTGATATCCAGTACATCAAAAACTATTTATATATATATATATATATAACAAAAACATGAAAAAGGAAACAAATAAAGAAAACTCTATAAACAATTCAGATCAAATTCTTAATTGAGGATAAGAATGAAAATTTTTCACCACAACCAACAAACACTAGTAAATGATAGCTAAAAAGACCATATTATCTTGAAAGAGAAAATTGAAAGAATATGATATGAAGATATCACAATTTACATGCATGACAGCACCGTATGGCATCACTGATCTAGAACCTTAATTCAATACTCATACTAATATAAAACATACTAGGCTACCAACAGCACAATGAGTTGGAAAGTCATGAAAGAGACTTATATCTCTTCCTTGTTCTTGTGCTTTAATGAGTAGAAAAGTTATGGATTTAACAAATACTCTAACAACTTAATAGAAATAAGAAATGTTAATGAGTGTAAAGTATAAAATTAGATGTTTTATGCTAAGCCAATTGTTCCATACATCCTCTAGTTTAAAAGATGACAGCAACTCAGTAGCAATAGAAAAAAAGTAGAACATAATGAAAAATGATTTGCACACCACGTTGTATTTTTGTTCACAACACTTTTTGCCATGAAAAATCATTCTTGTCTTTTCCCTCCTCCATCCCTTCTTTCAACCTAAATAACAAATAAGAAGATATAGATTTAAAAAAAAAAAAAATTTGACAGATGCAATAGAGGATCAGTTAGGAAACAATTTGTGGCATTAGAAGTGGATATGGAATTACTTTATTTTTTTTATCTTTTGCATCAAAGCACCAAAATGCATAAACTATGAACTGCCTTTTTTTTTTCTTCTACTTGTAGCAAAGTAAAATTAGACAGTCGGAATTAGTAGCTTAAAGAAAACGTAAGGAAGCATATGCACATATGGGAATACTGATGAAAGTCTTGTCTAATTCACTATATGTTGAAGAGGTTCATGGCTCATTAGAAAAATACATGTTCATTGAATCCAGCAGGCCTGGCTCAACACATTCAAAAGAAAAGGTAAGCAAAGGTATTATGGCAAGATTACAATGAAATAGAGGAAATTTTCATAACTAATAAATTAACCAGGGTCCTATATGCCCAAGGTTACTCAAATGAACCAGCATTGCTATTTTACTAAAATAAAAAACTATTAACCAGCACAGGTGTTGATGTACCTTGAGAGTTCTGGGTTCTTGAGCTTCCCTGATAGCTTGAATAAGAGCAGTAGTAGTGAGGGCTTCAACACTGCGATTCCTAAAGCATGTGGAGGAAGAACAGTCCTAGAATAGCTGAAATGCGTTGTCTGATATATGGTATTCGAGCCCTAGAATTGAAGCTACATCGATAATCCGCAAATAAGCCCTAAGATTATCCACCAAGGCGGATAGGCTAGAACGATTGGAAGACGAGGATGTGGTTTCAAGCAAGTGCTCTAGCTCAGCGAGATGGCCGGCAAAAGAGATGGAGGATTTAGGCGAAGACAGGGTCTTCATCGTCGTTGGTGGAGGCGGCGGAGGTGATAGCGGGTACGGGGAGGGTGGGGAGGTCGTAGGTGACGAGCTGAGGCAGAGAGGAGGATAGCAAATGAAATTTGGGTTAGGTGTTAGGAGGCGGATGGGTCTAACAGAGATACTTAGGGTTATGTGTTTTTTTTTTCACATTTAACGACGGATTTCAAAATCCTATGCTAAAGTTAAAATTCAATTTCACAAATTTGTAAGCACGCTTGTAAGTTTAGCGACGGATCTTCAAATCTGTCGCTATATAGCGACAGTTTTAGGAATCCGCCGTAACGTTAAAATTCAATATTGCGATTTTGTAAGCATGTTGATTAGTTTAGTGACGGAATTTTAATTTCGTCGCTACTTTGTAAGACAAAAAATCTCGCTTTAATTATTTAGTGACGAAAACTCAAATCCGTCACTAATATCTAAACACTTGCTAAAAAATATAGCGACGGATTCATATATCCGTCACTAATCTGTAGCAATCAAAATTATAGAATAAACTCGTGAAAAATCGGTCACAAATCCGTTGCAAATGTGTTTCTATTTATTGCACCAAAGTTTACTGCTAAAATTAGCTACGTAATTAATGACGGAAATATTTTGTCGCAAAATTCGTCACAAATCCGTAGCTAAATATCTATTTAACAAAAAAAATTACAATCTGTCACTAATTTGTCACTATTTTGTCGCTAATTTAGCAACGGAAAAAATCCGTCACTAAATCCGTAGTTATTTTCACCTTTTTTTGTAGTGATTCTAGAGTTTAGTACTCATTGATCCAAGATTGAAGATCAAAGACATTGAAGTTGTATTTCATTTCTAGTAGGTAAATTTCATTCCTAATCTAGTTTTCTATTTCAATTGTTTGTGATTTACATTCCTTGGATGCAATTAGGTTTTGTGATTTGTTTTGTTTTGATTCCTACAATGAATTGCTAGTTTAGATTGGGGAGTGAATGCTACAATCTAGTTCTTGTGTTTGATTTGTTACAATTCTTCCAATTGATTCTAAGAAATGTTGATTAGGGTTCTTGTGTCATGTGTGGTTGATGTGTAGCTTGATTTCTGCCTATTTGAGGCCTCAATAGGTAGCAAAGTGAGGGGAGGTCGGATCTATATGATTCCTAATCAACCACATGTTCGGCAAAATGCTCCAACCGAATTAGGACTTGGGAGTCCGAGTGTGACGCCACTCGGTGATAGTGCAGAGGGATCCTTTGATTGAGCCCGAGTCACATTACCTAGAATCCCCGTTGTAGGATCAAACACGTGACCTAGATAGGACATCTATCTCCTTGCCTTTCCTTAGTTGTTTTCCTTTGTTTTGCAATTGCCTATCTCTTGATCTATGATTCTTTTGCTTTCAAATGCTTCTTGTAACTCTTATCTCTTAACATCTTAAATGCCAATGCATAATTCGATTCCAATTTTTCATCCTTTAGAACATGACACTCGGGGAATTTCTTCTCCGTTTTATTCACAACATTCCACCACCACTAAGGGTGTGTTTGGTAACCCGTAAAATGACTTCTGGAAAATGTTTTCCGAGTTTTTTGTGTTTGGCAACGTCAGGAAAATGTGGTCAACGGAAAATGTTTTCCGTTGACCTAGGAAAATCAGTTCATTTTTCTGGAAAATGACTTACAGAATTTTTTCCGTAAGTCATTTTACGGAATCGCCAGAATAGCTGTTTCGCATGTTTTCGATCAAAACCAAGCCATATCACCCATGACCATGGACCATGGAGGTGGGAAAATCGCCGGAAACCTTTGCTACATTTTTTTAATTTATTTTTAATTTTTAATTTTTAATTTTTTTTTATAAATTCTATTTTTTTTATTAAATATCATTATTTGAATAACTATTATAATTTTTTATATTTTAAATAAAACAATTACAATGTTTAATTATACAATTCTATCCATTTTCCAGAAAATGAACCAAACACACAAAGACAGTTTTTCATAATACATCCAAACACCGGAAATGAATCTGTTTTCCGGAAAATGAGTCATTTTCCAGAAAACATTTTTCAGAAGTCATTTTCCTGCTTTCCAAACAGACCCTAAAACCAAAACATCAAAATGGCGTCATTGCCGAGGATGGCAAACGGTTTTTGAATTTGTGTTTTGACATTTTGGAAGTTCATTGTTAAGAGTTCTTGAATTGCTTTTCTTTTTGCTATTTTTCTTTTCTTATTTTGTTGCTTGAGTTGGGAAGTGAGCATATTCGTCTTGTATATCTTATTGCTCACTTGCAACTACTTTTAGTTGCAAAGAGTTGTTGTTGGCTAAGCTTTGTGCAGAGAATTTTCGTTGAAAATCAATAGAAAGCTTGCCAATGAGCGCTTATATGTATCCCCATGGTTATCCACACCATAGTTGACAATCTTGGAGAGATTTTCCACCCCAACCATATCCCTATTACCCCCCATTCTACCTATGTTTACCCTCCACCACCATATCACTACTCACCACTTCCATATCCTTATCCATCTTCATACCACACCTATGAACCATATAATTATTTCACCTCTTATATGCATAGCCATCATCCACCACCTATGCACACCCACTCCATCTTGTCAAGAAAAACTCCCTCCACAATCTCCTATTCTTCAAGAGGTGAGGACTCGTTGAGCTTTAAAGCATTATTCGAAAGTGCTGATAGTAAGCTTATCCAAATGATGAAAAAGATCGACCCAATCTATACTCACGAGCCATATTCATACCCCATCTCCCACCCAAACACCTACTGCCCACCTCTATCACAATTTCATGAAGGAAACAATGCTACACCTTTCTTTGAAACACCACCTTCCATTCAATATTTTCCCCTACCAATCGTTGTGATTACCTCCCACCGACCAAGGACAAGATTGAGATTTTAAAGGAGAAGATAGAAGCATTCACAAAGATGGCCAAGGAGGACACGACCAATTTAAGGGCTGAAATCAAGAGTGAATTGAAGGGATATCTTGTCACCCACTGGGAGGAAGATCTTCCATTAGAAGAGATTAAGACAAAAATGCTATATATGATGGAGGAGCTTATGAAGAGAAGTTTATCACGGGTTAATTACACATTTGAAGATGATCTCCTGATTTTGGAAGCCAATCCAAGGGTGGTACACGAGGTTGAAAAAAGAGCAATATGATAGGGAAGAGGTGAGTGTTGAAGAGGTAGTGGAGTGTGACGCCCTAGTGCTTGAAGAAGTTCCAATTTCCAAATTGGAAAATCAAAAAGAGGTAAAGATGGAGAGTGAAGATGAGGACATTGAAGTAGTGTAGGAAGATGAAGAGCCGGTATGTGGTAACATTCTTGATCCTTCTTGTGTTAATATCCTTGAAAATTCTTGTGCTCAACTTTGCATTGAAAACACTTTTGACACTTGTGTGGATGACTCCCCTTTGAATTGCAATGATGATCTTTATGTTTGTGATAATACTTGTTTTTATTTTCGGGATGATGATTCCATAGGCTTTGTTGATGATAATTCTATTAATGAGTGTGGGAGTGTTGATTTATTTAATGATGATAATTGTGTTTCTTGTGAGGATGACTCCCTTTGCAATGATTTTTCGAATACTTATGTTTATGCTTGCTTTAATTTTTGGGAGAATGATTCCATAGAAACTTGTGATATATTGATTGGTGATTGTGAGGATTCTCTTTTATGTGATGATGATTATGTTTGTTTCAATTTTTGATAAGATAAATCCTTAGACTAGTTTAGCAATTGATTGATGAGTGAGGGAGATAATGCTTCATTTTACTCATGTGAGGATGAGGGTGATTCTTCTAGTCAAATTGAGTGGGGAGATTAGGAGAAAGAGTGTGACGAAGAGATGGTGGAAAACAAAGGTATTTTCACTTTTGGCATAATTGAGAGAGTTAAGTGGGGTGATGTTACCAAGCTTGAAAGTGAGAATTGGTGCGAGGAGATATGGTATCAAAAGTGCCCAAAAAATGTAAAGATCTTTGAGGGTGGAGAAGACACAAAGGAAATAAGGGAAGTTCACACCATCCTAGAGGGGTTGAGGATGATGGGTGAGGCTAAAATTCTTCCAACTATGCAAATTGTTCTTTCTTTATTTGGTTGGGAATTGAAGGATGTCTTACACCTTCAGGCATACCTTGAAGCAAAGGTACATGGGACGCTTGGTAAGGTCCCGAAATCGGTATGCTTTGAAGGATAGCACCTACCACGTTTAGCTAAAGGCTTTAAACGTGGCACTCTTAGGAGGCACCCTAAGTCTATCCTGTGCACATTTTTCATTGTTTCTTTTGTGTTCTGTTAGCATGGTTTCTTTTGAGCTAACATTGCAAGGGATGTTGGTGCTATTCCACGAAAATTTTGAGCTAAAGCAGACCAAAAGTGGAAGGCAAAAGCCAGAAGACAAAGAAAGTGATCAGCACTACTGTCCACGTGGCTCCCATGCGTGGAGACCATGTGGAACCTTTCCAATGCTGATCCATGTGGCCCTCCTACGCATGGAAGGCACGTGGAACATTTCCAATATGGGTCCACGTAGCTCTCCCACGCATGAAGCCCACGTGGACAAGTTTTGGCATGGTGTTGGGCATTGTGCTCTTTTTCTTCCAATTTTTGAAAGTCTCCAAGGTTTGGTTGTGCCATGAATCATCACTTATCTTGTTTTACATTTCTTTCTTATTGCTTTTGTTTTAGTTACTTGCTTCATTTTAGGATTTATGTTTTGATACTTTCAATGTGAATAAAGGGAGTTCTGCAATGCCATTGCACTTCAACTGGTTGTCTTCTTGCACTAACATTGTTTTATGTAGTTAGGAGAACGGAGGCAAAATAGATGTTGGAAGCTTAAAGTGTGGAAAGGAAGGGATGCTTACTTGATTGTAAACCTCTTATCCCTTCTAATTTTTATGCTCCCATTTTCAATTCTAAAGTGTGGAAAACGAGTTGTTGTACACGTTCCTTGCACACTTGATAAGCACTTGCTAGTTTGCAACCACAAAATGCTATTGTTGATACCCCACACCTCCAGAAGCACTTCTAAAGCGTGGAAAGGGGTTAGCTTGATTTGAAAAACCCGTGCTCCTTTGTTCCACTTGGTCCTCATGGCAACATCAAGGATGATGCTTGTTTTAAAGTGTGGAAAGGACGCACCTTATGCTTAAATTGTGTTGTTACTTGATTGATTTATTGGTCTTGTCTTATGGGTGTGTTTGATCTTTGGAGAGAGTGTTATTGTTCGCATTGTCTAGGGAGAATGTTAATCATGTGCCAAAAAAAATCTCTTTAAATATCCATGGGAAGTACCCTTCTTTGCCAAGCAATTGCTTTGACCAAATGAGTTTTAAATTCTTGTATGCTTGCATGATATTCACCTCTTATTTTGCCTGGACCTTAGTCAATGATCTCTCGAAGTGGGACTGTGCACCCCTTAATTTTAGAAAGATAATTGAAAGTGAAGCCCAGAATTAAACTAATCTTGGTAGGGCATATGGCAAAAGTGAGCCTTTGGTGAGTAATGTGAGTAAATCCCGATTCCCAAGTAAAAGGCATGAGGGGTTGAAATGAAGAAAGTTTGAAAAAAACAGGCTAAGTTTGGCCACTCCTAGATCGAGGTAAGATCCGAGGTGAGTCATCTTGCTAGGATTTGGGGTAACCATTGCACCATCTTCTAACAAGCATAGAGCTCTACGTGATGTCAGTTGTCCCAATGATGTTATCCTAGAAGATGAGAAAATAGAGAGGAGGTGAGCCACCCCGCTTAAATTCGGGTACCCATTGCACCGATCTTCAAAAGAGCATGGGGCTCCATGTGAAGTCGAGTGCCCGATGGTGTTATCCAAGGGAGTTGAGAAGAAAGAGAGACCGCCCAAGCCATTGGCGGTGAGCGGGCCATGCCCCTACCCTCATTTACTTTTATGCTTAAAGGCTTTGGCGTAAAGGGTGGTTGGTTGGTTGAGGTGTGCACATCGTTCCCACTAGGGAGCTCGGCTTGAAGGCCTTTGTAAAATTGGAGGTGAATTGAACTTGGATTGCATGCTTGGTTGTGTGAAGGGTGTGCTTTGAATTGTCCAAATGAGACCATATGGGTTTTGCTTCTTTTGTATATTCTGAGAGTATATGGCATGTGTTTATCATCCTTTGTAGATAATGTGGAGGATCTCACCCTCTCTAGTTAGCTACACCCTATATTTGCTAGACCAATTAATTGATTGAGTAACATAGTTATCTTTGGCACGTAAATGATTTGGGCTTAATTGTAAATTGCTTGAGGACAAGCAAAACTAAAGTAAGGAAATTTAGATAGGTGCCAAAGATATCCATGTTTTGTGGGGTAATTAGGATGTATAATAAGCTAGAAATGAATTCCTTTAGGCCTACAACGTGTTAGAATAGCTCAAGTGCTTGTTGTAACTCTTATCTCTTAATCTCCTAAATGCAAATGCATAATTCGATTCCAATTTGTCATCCTTGAGAACACGACACTCGGGAAATTTTTTCTCCGTTTTATTCACAAAATTCCACCACCACTAAAACCAAAACATCAGAGGGTGTTTAAAGGGAAGGTTCCTATGGATAATGTGCTTAGGAAATTTGGGTATAACATTGTATCAAAATGTGTGTTGCACTCAACCTAATGTTTGTGATTTGTAGCATGTTTTTTGCACAGGTGACACAACAAGGCAAGTGATGGATTACATTCAAATGTATGTAGGGATTAGAGGGAAAATTGGAGGCATTAGGCAGGTGTGTTATGATTCATGGGAGAGGTGCTCTAAAGGAATGCTGATTGGATACTTGGTGGGGGTAGGCTTCCGGTGGCCAGGATTATTTTTAGAATATCTAAGGGGATGGCAAAGTGTGTGGGGAGGAGATGACCTAAGTGGGATCCTTTCCTAGCTAATTGGAAGAACATATTGAAAAAGGCTGAGGTTGTGGAAGGGAGAAGAGTGGTACAAAGGGCATGTTGGTATAGGCCTGAAAAAGGGTGGGTTTCGATAAACTGTGTATGGGAGAGGGGGGAAAGAAGTTGTGGAGTTGTTATTAGAAATGTAGCTGGGAGGTTCTGTCCAGCTGGAACATATTCAGGTGTAGGGGAGCTGCTAGATTTGATAAGAGTAGTGTTGGGAGATTGTCTAGAATGGTGTAGGAGGAAAAGGTTAGGGCAAGTGATAGTGGAGTCTGATGATGAGAAGATTCTAGAAAGGGTAAAAATAGGCAAATAAAAAAAATTTAAAAAACCCTAAACCAAAAAAAGAAAGAAAAGAAAATGGTTTTGACGGGGCATAGGTGCCATTTCATATGGATATCTTAGTTTTGGCCAACGTGCCATGTTCTTATTTTCAGCCTACGTGTCATCTTATTCATGATAGTTTTTCCTTGCCAATTGATGGGAACTAGTGTCCCTTAATTTATTTATGGTAGCATGTGTGCTTCAAGCATTATGTTATTGGTTTGGTTATTCCTAGCAGGGTTGATATGTCCACGTTCTGTCGTTATGCTGTCGAAATTTCATGTGCTTACTGGAAGACTTGGGTTGATCACAAGCTCCTACATCTACATTTTTACTTTTATTTTTTTAAATACTTCTTTATTTTGGTTTGGGCTTGAGTTAGCTTGAGTATTTAATTTATTAGCTTTGATTCTTTAGGCCTAGGCTAATTTTTGAGCTTGGGTCCATTCTTTAATTTATTCATTCTTTAGTTTAGTATGGACATCTTTAGGCCCGTGTTTGATTTATGGTCACTTTTGGACTATCTTTTGTAAGACATTTAGTTTTTTCTTATTCATAAAGATCTTATTTTGTTTTTTTTTTTTTAAAACCCTAGATCTCAAAAAGAAGAATTTGGCGAAGAGACAGAGAAGGGAAAAGGGCAAGGACCCGGTTGTTGATTTGGGTTTGGGTAATGTGACTTTCCCAATCCCACAAGTTGGGGATGGGGCTGGCACTTTAGGTGTTAACTTGTGTTGGGTTGGTCACATTCTCCGCCTATGCTCCTGTCCCTATTTCTACTAGCAATGCTTTTACTATTTTGCAGGATGTACATGATACAACATTAGTCGCAAGGGCCCACACTCAGGATGCTCTAGGGGCTAACACCCAGGAGTTTGATGTAGCTTTGGATGATCATTTGCTGAAGGTTCTTGGTCAAGAAGGAGTTCCTCAGGCTTAATCATAAGAGGAACCTCAGGATCAATCATAGAAAGATCATCTATCTCTAGTAAAGGCTTAGACCCCTACACAGGTTCAGAATGAGGATCGCTCTTATACTTCACCTACACAAGTTGAGGATAACTCTACACATGGTGATGCTAGTTCTGTAGCTCCTGATTTGTTGGGTCTATAGACACCAATTGGAGGACAGGGGACTGTACTATGTCATATGAACACTGAGCAGGTTTCTATTCCTACGATATCTCTAGTTTCCTAGCACACTGTATTTGTTGTGGCGAGGAAACACACTCGAAAAACTCGGTCCGCGTCTAAGCAATCCAACGTTGCTGGGTTCTACCGTGAGGGGTCAGATGATGATAGAGATTCATTAGTGGCTAGTAGAGTTGTATGTTCGAAATTAAAACCCTTAAGTTTTAAGTTTAAAATTTATCCAAGCCATAGGACCATGTAATATAAGCTATCAAAGTATGTATTGGTTTCATGAACAATACAAGTTGAGAACAATGAAGGTTTATGTTTTAGTGGTGAGGTGTAATAATGAAGGTGATAAAACGAAGAGTCAAGACTCCCCAAGTGTCGGTCTCAAGGATGGCAAATTGGAACCGAATTAGGTGTTGGCATTTGGACGGTTAAGAGATAAGATTTACAAGAAATAACTAGGAACAAGAGGATAGCAATGCATAGGTTGGAAAAGGTATTAAACATTATCAAAACATAACTAAAGCAAAGCGGATGGGGTTAGGATATATCGGAGCTTGCACTCTCGGGCTATGGTAGGGAATGAAATGCCAATCAATCTAGCTAAAGGGACTCGTTATACAATCTCGAGTGACGTCACACTCGAGCTCTAATCCTCAGTCGGTTGGGGAATTTTATCAAACACCTTGCCTACGACTTCCCCTCCAGGCCTCATCCTCTCAGATAGATGGCGGGAGATGTGAGCATCTAGCTCTCACCCATTTGCGATATCTCGCCAAATGGGTGACCTTAGACTCTCGAGAGATCGGGTACCTCGATCCAACAATATCAACATAATCATACACACAATTTAGCAAAATCAAAGGTAAATCAAATCACATTTGGGAATATCAAATCATAAGTGCAAAGCTCCTAAAATCCTAGCCCTATCCTAAAATCTAGCCACTCATGGGCTTCACAAACATCCAATACTATTCTAGATCAAGACTCAATAACAATAACAATAGAAAATGTAAATGAAATCAAAGGAAGAAGGGATTCAACAAAGGAATTTGAAAAGCAATCAAAGAGTAGTAAGGAAAGAGTATACCAAAATAAGAACAAGTAATCACAATTCCATCCTTCAATCTCTTCCCAAGCTTCCTTCTCTCCCTAGGATTCCTACTCTAACCTAAACCCTAATCTAAAAAGTTGGAATTTGAAAAATGATCAGCTCGCCTTTTATTTCCGCAAAAGCCTCTTTAAATAATGTTGATTCTGGGTCGCGTACGAGGATGCGTACGGTCGTACATGACCTCGTACGCGACGGTCTTCTGGTCATTTGCTCCTCCTTCACGCGTGAATGTGCTTGTGGGCACGTACTGGAATTCATCCGCGTGGACTTCACGCGTGGATGCAACATTCTGGGCCCTCGGGACTTCTGTCTTGCTCGGTTTTGCTCGTTTTGCTCATTTCTCGTGCCTAACGGCTCCCGGGACCTGTGGAACATCTTAAAAATACACCAAGGGTAGCTTTGCGTGTGATTATTGAATTAAAGCACATAATATCATAAATTAGTCACAAAAGGATACTGAAATGGTATAAAACTATCCTTATTTAAATCCAAATATATAGGTATCTTGGGAGCTTATCAAACAACATAGAGTTATACAACATAGTAGAACTTTGAAGATATAAATAAGAGATTGAGAAGTAGCATGCCTTGTCATATGCAACATGAGTGTACTTACAACACGAATCTTATAGTAGCAAGAGTTTCCACAATAGTAGACTTTAGAGCATTACAAGTCTACTTCTTTAGAGTTGTGTACTTCTCTGAAGCAGAAAGTATTCTCAAGTAGTAGAAGTTGCATATTATGTGTGTTTTCGGACAACATGTAGCAAATCTACTTCACTAATTGAGAAGAACAAGGGGAAGGGAAATGGAAAACGACATTAGTTTTCATTTCCTCTTAATATCAAGTCTTATGATGCCAAACCTAAACACGATACGTACTTGTCTTGAAGTTAAGCATGCTAAACAAAGAGTTTGTTATACACCAACTAAACACGTTAAGAAAATGTGGGCCAAGAGAAATGTGTTGTAAGGCCCTGTTGATGGGAAAGCTTGCAGCTATATTAGGAAGGCACAAATCCCAATCATATTGGCGGATTACATGCTAAAGCAATTCTACACTCCCACTAACCAAGGATTGAAGATGAAGATTCCTCATATCAACTCATACGGTAAAGACGAATGTGCCTCATCATATTATACCACTACATATGATGAAGACCCATTAAATGGTCTTAGAGCTAGCCCTCCCAATGGATTTTTTAAACCACCCGTTGAGTTAAACTATCTATCTATACTAAATTATTGCTTGAAATTATTCAAGAGTCTTTGTCACGAATCAAAACTGCCTCATATTCTTCAAGACTCCTTGGCGTGAGTCAAAATTGCCTCATATCCTTCAAGGCTCATTGGCATGAGTCAAAAGTACCTTATTTTCTTCAGAGCTCCTTGGCATAGGTCAAAATTGCTTCATATTATCCCAGGCTCAATGGCATGAGTCAAAACTACTTCATATCACTTCAATCTCCTTAGTACGGGGATAAACTACTTCATATCACTTCAATCTCCTTAGTATGAGGATAAAATTCTTCATATCATTTCAACATTCTTAGTACGAGGATAAACAGTTTCATATAAAAAACATTGACATGATTATGGCAAGATTCATTTTAGATAAACTCTTAATTAGTATTTATCCCGAACATAGACATGATTATGACAAGATTCATTTTGGATAAACTCTTAGTATTTATTCTAAATAATTATTCATATATTTTGGAGTGGAAATTACATTCTCTCCACTATAAATTGAGCCATCCTTTCATTTTTTTTTTAAACACACCTTGAAGACATTGAAGCTTGAAGGCATTATTGAAGCTTTAGAAAGAAAGTGCTCTCTTGACATTAATTTGAAGTTAGACACCTCCAGCTGAATATCAAGTTGTTTGAAACCTGGAGGCCCTTACGCCACTTGAATTTCTGTTTAGTGAAGAATTAGAGGACACAATACGATTTTGTACCTGTATTTTTGTTACATATATACAATTTGATTTTTTTGTGTTTACAAATTTGTCTCGACAGTATTGAGAAATGACCTCTTAAGTCAAACTATCAAGTCTATACTGAAATTTATGATGGCGAGAGAATGTAGCAAATTATCGGAGAAACTAAAATTATGAGATCATATATTAAGACCAATTTTGAGTGACACATTTTTTTCTCCACAAACCCTAAACACTAGTTAGGTAAGGTTTTTATAGCTTCAAGAATCATTATTAACTAATCAAGCAAAAAATCCCCATAGCACCATATGCTTCCAAAGAGAGTAATTAGAGCGTAAAATGGTGAACATATTACAAGGGCAGAAAAGAATTCAACTGGATGCTAACTTTTAATTTTTTATAACTAACATAGGAGTCGATATAGTGTTCTTGAATCAAACGCATACAAAGATTGTTATTTCTAAAAGTAACATAGTGTAAACCACAGGATTACATATTAGCTAGGAGGTGGAATGGACACATACAATTCCACTTATGATATTTTCAATATGATTTGAATTTAGTGACTTTTGGATGTCCACAGATGTTTACGATATTCAGCCAATGCCCACAATGGGAAGTAACTCCTATATTGTGCAAAGTCCAACATGCAATTCCTCATAAAGACTCCAGTAATGTCCTGATAATATTTTTATAATATAGATTAGGAAAGTATTTGAAGAAGATGAATATAGTTAAAGAAAACTAACGACTTTTGTCTTTATATTAATTATTGTGTGGACCATAAAAAGTACATTTTTAATATATTAAAATTACGTTATTTTCTTATTTAAATGTACATTATACAAAATAATGTACTTTCAATATTCAAATAATATGTCCCTGAATAAAGGTACATTTTTAATATTTTAAAAGTATATTATTAGTATATTGAATATATATTATTTGATCATATAAAAAATAATATACTTTCAGTTCTCAAATAATGTACTTTCAATAATTTACTTTTTATTTATAATTTGATTCAATTCTTATATGAAATAGCAATTTCTATGGGCCTTTTTGAATTGTTGATATATATCTTAATTTTTTAGTCTGTATAGGAAATTTGTAACTATACACCATTAAAGTCTCGTTAATAAGTCAAGAAATTAAAACCATCACTTTGCAATTGTAAAAATTTGACGGGTCATTATTCATTAATACTTATATTAGCAATTGATGAATTCAAATTGCTATTTTCTATAAATATTAGGACAAATAAAACTTATTTTTTTAACATTTGAATTACAAATACGTAGGGAAGTAACAAGTTTAATTAAAATAGTTCACTTACTTGTTGAGGGAAATCTCCATCTTCCAATTGTGCGTTAATTAATAATTTAGCTGCTTTGTGTAAAGGAGTTGGATCCCTCTCAGCCTAGTTAACAATGAAATAGATAGGACAAAACACACCCCTAATACATTAATGGTTCTTTGAGCATACATCAAAGCGTACTATTAGATTTCACTAAACATACAGAACTAACCTGTCCAGTGTACATGAGTCCTAGCATTGCCCATGATGTTTGAACCAAATTCGTACGATTTCCTTCCAGCGGTATGTATTTCTGCTCCATAAATGTTATTCAAGCAATAATTACCCTTACAAATCGTTTGAAACTCTTACAAATTTTATTAAAATTTAGTTATACGTTGTTGAAAAGAAGATAAAAGATATAATAAACACTTCTCCATAATAATGCATTTGAAGGCATAAAAATGCGTTCTCGAAGGCACAAAGAGGCGCAATCGAAGCAATTACTGTACAAAAAAGAAGAGTTATTAAACTTAAGTGTTATTGAAACAATTATCATTACAAATTGATTGTAAATCACACAAATTTCAATAGAAATTTAGTTATACATTATTGAAAAGAAGGCATTAGATATAATAAACATGACTCATAATTGTGCACTTGAATGCACAAAATGTGCACTCAAAGTCACAGAAATGTGCACTTGAACACCATAAGTGTGCACTCAAAAGCACAAACATATGCACTCAAAGGAAGAAACTATGCACTAAGACAAAACATATGCAATCGAATAAGTATGCACTTAAAGAATGAAAAATGTGGACTCGGTGGCAAAGACGATATGAAATTACTTACACAAAATTACCATAACGCCTCTACATTTTTAATTTTTTTTTTCATTTTAAATTGTTGATTCGGGCTAGATTAATTACTGAGATTTCACCATATTTTTTACCTAAGTCCGTACTTCACATCTAATCTTATATATAAGGTCCAGATCAGGTAAAAATAGGTACCTAATTAATGGTTTTATCGGGACCGGGTCCACCATAAACCGGGTATAGGGGTATAACATGGGGGTTATATTAGGAAAAAAGTAACTTTAATTTATTATTCGGGGCGCTAGGTCCAAAATAGCACATACAAACCCTGAGGTATTGGCCCAAAACGGCAGCCCAAATAATACATAAATAATATATACTATAGCCCTAAGGAATTGAATAGAGCCCAAAATGGCGGCCCAAATTATAAATAAATAAATTAATAAACAAGCTAGGAAACTAATAAATAAAATAGAACTAAATATGTTACCACATGTGGCTCAAATATCAAAATCTCATCGCATTTTTTCAATTTTACTTCACTTAGGTGAATTGATTTGGACTAGATCAAAAGTTGAGATCTCACCAACATTTTACCTTAGCACCTCTTTTTATTAGATCTAAATTATAGATTTGGGTTCATGTGCGATTGGCCATCTCTAGTGCGATTGTGTGGTTGCTTAGGTGCGTGGTTTTCCATCTTAAGGTGCGTAATTTTCCTTTTTATGATATGTGGTTATTTTGCTTAAGGTGCGTCAGTGTTGAAACTTAAGCTGTGTCAACTTAAAGCTTTAGGTGTGTGATTTTCCTTCTTAAGGTACGCTATTTTCGTTCTTAATGTATATGATTTCTATGCTTGAGGTGCGTCATGTTGAAACCTAAGGTGCACCATTTAAAACTGTAAGTGTGTGTTTGTGTTCTTAAAGTGCTTTGTTATTTTCTGTGCTTAAGATGTGTAGTTTGTGTACTAAGGGTATGTTTGGTAGCCCGGAAAATGATTTCTGGAAATCATTTTCCGGGCTTTTGGTGTTTGGCAGTGCATGGAAAATGCAGTCAACGGAAAACAATTTCTGTTGACCAAGGAAAATGAGGCCATTTTTCCGGAAAATGACTTCAAGATTTTTTCCGTAAGTCATTTTCTGAACTTGGCTTCAACAATTATTTTGCCAAAATGGCCACATATGTTACTTTGTAAAAGAAATATTATTATTTTATATTATTATTATTATTTTATATTTTAAAAAAATAATTAAAATGTAAAATTATACAATTTAACACATTTTCCAGAAAATGAACCAAACACACAAAGACAGTTTTCCATAATGCAACCAAACACCGGAAATGAAATTGTTTTCTGGAAAATGAGTCATTTTTCAGAAGTCATTTTCTTGCTTTCCAAACGCACCCTAAAGGTGCACCATTTAAAAATTTTAGGTGTGTGGTTTGTGTTCTTAGCTTAAGGTGAGTGGTCTAGGTGAGTGGTCTGTGTACTTAATGTTCTTTGTTTGTGTACTTAAGGTGCATAGTTTGTGTACTGAAGGTGCACCATTTAAGAACTTTAGGTGTATGGTATGTGTTCTTAGCTTAAGGTGCGTGGTTTGTGTACTTAAGATGTGCCATTTTAATGCTTAAGTTGCGTAACCGCACAACCGCATGGGAAGTTATACCCGCACCAGAACCCTTCCCTATATATATAGTTCAATAATCTAGTGCAACTTGACTTTAACGTACGAACCTGCAAACTTCTAAAGGATTGCACCACACTACATGATTGCATTGTACTCCGATGTCTAGGAAGCATAGCGGTGCAATCATATGTAGTAGTTGCGGTGCAATACTTCAGATTCACAGGTTAAGGTTGGTTCGCACTTAATTATGATTATATATATATATATATATATATATATATATTAACTGACATACATACCATGCTTGGGCAAGATTCAAGGCATTCCCCCCAGCCACCATCTTGGGTTTGTTTTGATAGGTAGAAGTAAGCAGCTTTGCGAATGGCTTTACTATTCTCATAATTCTTTCCGGCAGCTGTCAACCCTAATAGGGCAAAGCAAGTGCCATAGAGAAAGCAAATTCCCCAGTAACCATACCATGACCCATCTGCTTGTTGTTGCTCTTCAAGGTATTGTACTGCTTTTGTAATAGAAATATCAATTTCTTTTGGTTTATAATTTGGATATTGACATCTGAAGGCCACAAGAGCACTGATTACGGATCCAGTAGGTTCTACATGCCTTGTCCACAATAATATCCAGTAGTTAGTATGAAGCTGATTAATCATTTTGTATATATTTATATAGTGTTGTCATTGAAAGAATAATTATGAACTTACTGTTTCTCTACTACAATATCTGCAAAGAATTCAGAGGGATTCAACAGTTGCATATATGGTTGTGGAACTGGTGGCTCCCAGACAGAAAAACCACCATTTTCGATACTCTTCAATGTAATTAAAGACCATGAAATATAATGTTAATTAGCAATCAGTAATGTTGGCTATGGCTCTAAGTTGGAAACTCTTACCTGAAGATAAAGTAAAAAATCTACAGCTTCATACAAGCGCTTAGCATCGGCCTTTTCTCCTACAATTTCCGGAGGCATTTGCCCAAGGTAGAGCAGACACTGCAACAATGTTCACATAGGTGATTTTTTTTTTTTTTTTTTTTTTTTTAACAGAGTCATTTCGATATATGGTCTTAAATAAATGAGTGACTCTCCGGTGAGATTGTTTCATCAGTCCTTATTTGTGAACTGGTTGGTCAAGATGAAAAAGTAATACTTTTACTAAAAAATGCAATACTAATCAGTAATAAATTATTTCTTATTTATAAGGGAAAATGTAATACTGTTGAAGAAAATGATAAATATTACATTTTCCCTTATAAATAACAAACAGTTTATTAGTGATTAATATTAAATTTTCATCATGACTCACCTGTCTCACGGATACATATTCGTGAGACAGTCTCACACAAGTTTTTGCCTTAATGAATAAAAGTAGATTGCCTTAAGAGCTTCTGCTGTGCCGTCAGAAATACCCCAACTCTGGTCTTGATCAGAGAATGCCCATGATCCTTTTGCTAAACGACGATACATGTTTTTGAAGTCTCCTTTTGGATTTTCTTTTATCTGCATATTATTGTTATTAGTGTTAAATGGAGTTGAATTGGAAAGTTCGATCCCAGATTGTATAGCTAAACTTTCTATATTTTTTACCAAACCTGTGATTCTTTGATATAGAAATGAGCCTTTTTCAAGCAGTTTCCATATTCTTCTACCATGCCACTGGCAAACATAGCTTGGGTGGCAAAAGTGGAATCCCAATTCTGACTCCCACAACTAAGCATCGTCATTCCATCTTCTGCAACCCATAAATACTCAGGAAGTCTAGCAAGATGGTATTTGAACTCATCGCAATTTGGATCTTCTGCCCACCAACACATCATTTGCAAAACCTGTACCCAAAAATAAAGTTTAATAATTTCATTCATATTTAATTTAATTGGGCATCTTGAGCATATCTCAAAAACTATTTTTAAAATTTATTTTGTATTGTAGCTAAAATTATAAAATGTACAAAATTATGAATCTTATTCCAAATTATTCACACAGGAAAATTTTGAGGAACAGAAGAAAATACTCCAAATAAATCTCTTAGTAATACATTCACGAGTGTGCAGTGGGTTGTAGTTGAAAATATAATGGACCAATCAAAACAGAAAAATCAACATTGCACCTCCAACTCCACGAGCAATACCATCCGAACCAAGATCACAATAAGATGAAAATGATCAACCTCCAAAACCTATCAGGGTTCCAAAACTCTACCTACGAAGAGTGGACCAAATTAAAAAATACTCTCTCTGTCCCATTTTACCTGTCCTATTTACTATTCATCGGTCAAACTAACTATTTCTTCTTTGCTTATTTTCTTTAATAATTTTTTATTATTTTTAAATTTAATTTTTTGTGTTTAATAGTACTTTTAAGTTTTAATGTAGTTTCTAAATATATAAATTTTATATATTAATGCTAAACTTAATATTATGAAAAATTGGATTAAAAATTATTTCAATCAAACCTCGTTAAACGAACCAGACAACCATTTGGGACGGAGGTAGTACCATATTCTCACCAAGTTGGACAATGACACGAAGAATGGGGTCATGAAGATATTAGATAAGGTAATCTTCAATAAAGTTAAAGGACGCACAGCAATGGTGATGCAACTATGGGACTAGCTTATTGAACTCTACATAGGAAATGAACCAATCAGGAAAAATAAGTTCAATATTGTTGTTCGAATATATTGGTTGAGTTGTTTGTGATGTAGAAACATTATATTACACGCATTGTGAAGTAACAACCATCAAGCAGACCCGGAATTCTCCACCATCAACACCCGTCCTAGTTCCTGAATTTGAAAGACTAGTAATATGACATGGTGAAACTAGACAAGAAAGAGGCTACATGTGAAATGCCTATAATTGCACTAATGGGAAATGGTGCTCCTTCAACATCTAAAGCTCGCATCTAGAAAAATGTCGAGCTCAAAGAAATAAGATTCGGAAGAAGAGATGACACTTCTTGTAAAGAAGTTTAAGAAGTTACCGAGGCACAACAAAGGGAAATTTGAGAGAAGTCCCAATAAACAAATATCCTCCAATCGAAAGGTAAGAAAAAATAGAGATATAGAATAAGACAATTATGAAGGGGTTTGATATAATTGCAAGAAACCTATATAATTGAAATGAAGTATGTTCATAAGGAAGCAACTAGAATGAAACACTTTAAGAACCAACCGTTAGGAAGGGATATTGAAGAAAGCGATATAAAAGAAAGAGTTCAGAATGAACCAAAGGATTGAAGGAGAATAGCTCAAAAGCGATCCTCTTGGAAGAGAAAATGGCACTCAATGATATTATTCAAGTTCATAGGAACTATATTGAATATTCTTTAAGGAAGATTATCCTTAGAAGAAGTTCATACAAGGAGGAACAAAATGAGTCGTTTGAGAATGCAACTTGTCTAACACTTAGGAGTCTACATAGACAAATTGGTGATAAAAATGAGTAGCTCTTTTTTACTTTAATTTGTAATGATTGTACACACTGATAGGGAAAGAATCTTTACCATATGTATATAAGATGCAAGAGTTCAAATCTATGGCAATGGATTTTAGAAGATTTTGACAGATCTTTGACGACTGCCACTTGCAAAGTGACAACGGGTAACTTTGAATTTCAAGATGATGCCCATCCTTCATCATATATAAAAGGAGGATCTCAAGTTTAGAAGAAAAGAAAAATCCTATGCAAATTATTTAAAAATTATTATCAACTCTTCAAACTACTTTTGAAGTGCTACATTGTTCAATCAAGCTTCTAAACTGAAGAAAAGAATAAGTTTGATTCTTGAAAGTCTAGCCCTCAACTACAACCATCTTCAGATGTAGGAAGGTTGAAGATCAATCTAGCAAGGGGACTTGGTGCGTGACCCTTTACTAGTTTTAATAAGCCAGTGAAAGATAAGGCGACTTGGTGATTGATCTTTATCTCAAAGGCTATTCGGTATAAACTGAAGGCTTCTTGCCGCTTTGTATTTGTGTATAAAACACATAGTAGAATCCCCATTGAAGTCAAGGAGAAGAGTGGAGTAGAAAAGTTATTCAAAACTACTATAAAATCTTTGTATCCCCTTGCATTTATTTTCACTGCTTCTACTTTAATTTGTAACTAACCCAATACTTACACACACTAACATTTCAAATCTCTAAACTTAGCTACACATTTTATAAGGCAAGTTCAAACATTTCCCTTGCTAAGGAAATTCATATTCCTAACTTTGATTTATAAATTCAAGCTCACTTAGAGTTAGACTAAAAACAGTTTTTATAATTGTTAAAAAGTCTATTCAACTCTCATCGCCTCAATCTTCTAGACTTTTTGCTTGCAAAGGACCGACATATATATATATATATATATATATATATATATATATATATATATATATATATATATATTAGTTTTAATACTATCAACTATTTTTATAGATTTGAATATTAATCTAAAGAATTTGAAGATAATATTATCCATATTTAATTATTTTAAAAATTTATACTTTTTGCATATTAGACTTTTCTACATATAATCAAATATAATTTTAAATTTTAGTTACTATTTTTGTAGTTTTCCATATATAAATAAATAAATACACACACACACACACAAATCCAATATACATAAAATAAAAATTTAAAATTAGATATGGATAATATTATCTGATTTTTTAGACTAAAATGAAAAACTACAAAAGTAAATATTTAGTCACTCATATTAAAATTAATATCTAATTTTGGAAAAGCTATATAAATTAATAATTTTGTAAAAATTAGATATGTGTAATATTATATTATGTTTTAGATTAATATAGAAAACTACAAAAATAATAAATAATATAATTGATGACATTTAAATTTGACATAATTGTAATAAATTATAAATTAATATCAATAAATTTTAAATCCACTTTTCATTAAATGATTCTACTTAATTAGCAAGTAATTTGAGTTAATGTATCATATTTTAACCTTTTGTATGCTACCAAGGGTAAGATATCTGGTCTCTTCTGCTTCATTGCGCATATACTCGATTGCTTTTCTCATAGCCATTTCTCTCATTTTCTTGAAAGGCCAAAGGCTCATGAATGGCTCAGTGCAGTATTGAAGAGTATTCCACAGCAAATCTTGTATGAAACTATGGGGGTAGTACAAGTCCTCCTGCATTGGTAGTTGTTTGTATACAAATCAATTCTAATTTTATCTATAGTTCAAAAGGGTACTTGACATATTTGTACGTATGTAGACTAACCTTACAGCAATCCATGCGAGCACTGTTCCAATCAATTTGATCATAAGGTTTGACATGAATTTCACTTCTTATGCAAAGAACAAGATTAGTTAATGGTCCGTGATATCTTCTTGCATACAAGTATGACATTGGCATGTACGTTGTCCGACAATGACACCACATTTTTGCTATAATATAATGAGAGTTATCGTTATAGATTTTAAATAATTTACTTATTTTATTATAATAAGCAATTAAGCACTTTAATAACTACCTGGATGGAAAATAAATTTGGAAGGGAAAAGCCAGAACTCTGGTGGGATTGGATTACACCCATCCCACTCGTACACTCCAAGCACCTATATATGGCAAAAATTATTTAAATTTTAAGAATTGAAAAATGATTATAATATTATTTAAACTCGAAGCTCAAAAGTTATCTATTGGGTGGGATTTGTGAAGACTAAATCTAGCACCGGTGGCTGGAGAATTGTTGGGTAGAGGCCGGTAAAAGGTTTAAAAGGTTAAGTCTAGCACCCATCATGTCAAAATTTTGTGACGGTTTAAGAAAATAAAATTTCGTCTACGGTACTAGCTATAACTTTTGGTGTACATAGGGGTAAGCGTTTAATCTAACAAGTGGTATCATAGTCAAATCCTTAACAAGTTGTTGGGCATACAGAGGCCGATAAAGGGCTAAGGGGAAAAAACTAACATTATCAAGCTTGATCATATCCTAACATTATCTAAAACGTAACTTACAGAAAGATAAAGCTTTCCCCATGAGGGAATTCCAGTGGCACCTCCATTATCAACAATCCACTTTCGACCTCTAGCAATGGGACCATCACCATTATCAGCCTCTTCTCCAAGCAAACGCAAGGCCACATAGCTAAGTGCTGATCCCATCATGGTACTGTGTCCATCTATGTATAATCCCCACCCACCATCTCCATTCTATCAAATCAAAACAACCAACCAAAAAGACATAATTCCATAATTTAAGGAACTGATCCATTGGTAATTACTAGGCACAGTATTGTTTTCATATATATAGAATCATATCTTTCGAACATGAAATTGATACGTACTTGATGATTGTAGATATATCGAACTAATTCTTTTTTGTGCTCCGACGTTAAAATTGTATCAATTGCTCCACTAATGTACAACACAATCAGCTGCAAATCATTTTAAATTAAGAATTCCTTATCATGAGACGAGTTTGGTCAATAGGAAAATGTAATATTTATATAGGAAAATCTAATATTTATCAGGAATAATGTATTTGTTATTAATAAGGATAATGATAATACGGTTATAGAAAAATTTTAATTACTATTACTTTTTTAATTATAATATCTTAACTGACCCGTCTCACTGATTAAGACAGTGTAACAAGAGACTGACTCTCAAAGTAATCATTATAGCAGAATATATAGGATACCAAGGGAGGAGTGTAAAACATAGGGCCAGCATTCTGAGCTGGCCAGTGCCCATCTCTAGCTTGAAGTGCACGGTTCAATCGTACGGCTTTTCTAACGGCGGTTGTGACAGCCTCGTAATTCACTTCTTCTTCCTCTCCTAGTCTTATCGGAGGAATGCTCAACAAATCAATCCCACTTTCTTTAATCATCTGTACACAAGCAAAGATTAATTAATCAACTAATCATGAAATATTAATTAAAAATTAAAACAATCAAATCAGGATTATATTATATATATTCTGACCTGCATTCTCATCAACAAATCACCAGAGACATGGAAACCATTCCGCCGGTTTGTTCTGAAGTCTTGGCGGGCTTTTTCAACTGCTTGTCGTTCTTCCGGTGTACCGGCGTTAGGGTCATACTCCCATATTTGTCTACCCACGTAGTTGTTGGTGCTGTATATGTACGGCCCCCGACCTTCACCAATCTTAAGCTTCCACATCTTCTTGCTAGTATGCTGGCGATTTAACTAGAGAGAGATGTGATATATATATATATATATATATGCATGTTTACATGCGGGTGGGTGGCTCCTGTACGGTTGTGCGATTAGATGAGCTATTAATTTTGTCTAAATCAACGTCTAGGATTAATAATGATTATAAAAATGTCATGATAATTTGGTCTTTTTTCATCTAGGTCAAATTTAAGGTATGTGGTTTTGTGTTTAAAGTGCGTGATTTTGAGTTTAAAGTGTGTTAGTTGTTGAAACTTAAGTGCGTTAATCTAAATCTTTAGGTGCATTGCTTTTCTTTCGTAATACATGGTTTGTGTGCTTAAGGTGCGTCAAGTTAAGTGCGTCAGTCTAAAGCTTTAGGTGCATAGTTTTTCTTTTGTAAGGTACATGGTTTGTGTGTTTAAGGTGCGTCGGTTTAAGACTTTAGGTGTGTAGCTTTCTTTCTTAAGGTGTGTTATTTTTCCTTCTTAAGGTATGTTGTTTTCCTTCATAAGGTGCGTCCATCTAAAGCGTGATTTCCTTCCTAAAATGCATTGCTTTCATTTTTAAGGGTTGTTGACTTTTTTGTATGGATTTGACAAGCATAAGACAAAAATGTGCATTAATAAAAAGGTGGATCAAAATGTGTAAAGTACTAATGAGATTACCTTCTTCTTATTAGGTTTTTGAGAAGAAGGTAATCACATTACCTTCTTTAAAAAAAAAAAAGAAGTTGACAAATTTCAGAGGAGAGAGAAGAAGGTGTCTATGGAGACTTCTCTCTATTTCCGCGTTTGCCTGTTATGTGATGTGCGAGGGAGACTTCTCTCTCCTCATTTATCCACAAATCAGGCCATTTCTATTGGAGGGAGACTTCTCTCTTCTCATTTATTATTATTATTATTATTATTATTATTATTATTATTATTGATTTGAAGTTATTAGTTGTATTATTATTATTACTCCCTCTGTCCCATTTTACCTGTCTTGTTTACTATTTATTGGTCAAACCAACTCTTTTTTATTGCTTATTTTCTTTAGTAATTTTTAATTATTTTTAAATTTAATTTTTTGTGTTTAATAGTACTTTTAATGTAGTTTCTAAATATATAAATTTTATATATTAGTACTAAATTTAATATTTTGAAAAATTGAATTAAAAATAACTTCAGTCAAGTCTCGTTAACCGAATCAGACAAACAAAATGGGACGGAGGTAGTATTATTATTATTATTATTATTATTATTATGAAGTTATTAGTTGTATTATTTTATTATTATTATTATTATTATTATTATTTATTAAACAAATTAATGGTGTTTGTATCTCTAATTAATGAATACAATTTTGTTATTATCATTACAGTATAAATTCACAGATTCATAGGTTTGTTTTAACACAATTTTTTAGCACCTGTTTAATTTGAATCGTTACATTAATTTTTTCAGAAAAGGTGTAGTCTCATAAATTACCTTTTCAGTGCTTCTTGATCAATTAATTATTGCCTTCATTGGATCGCTGTACGTAAACAAAAATAGACTAATATAAAAACCATATTGTAGTCAAAGTTATAAGAGTGAATTTTTTGTCAGATTTTATCCATCTTCTTCACGATTTCTGCTCCTTCCAAAAATGTGCCAATTATTATTTATTAAACAAATTAGAGCTTTAGGGTTTCCTTAGGGTTATGACCACATGAATTTTTATTATTAATCTCCTTTTTCAATTGGCCTGATTCTGTGCGAATTAGTAACATTAGTAAGATAATATTAATAACAGATTCCGTGTGTAATATTCATTTCTTTTTCCATTCATAAAGTATTTTAATATTCATTTCCATATAATTAATAAGTAATATAATCTAAAAATATAATTGCCAATTATATTTCCAATGAAATATTAATATATTCATTTTCTTTTTCCTTCATAAATATCAATATGATTAATATAATTAAAATAATTTAATTGTCAAAATAAATTCATTTCCGTTTTTGTTCAATTTTCAATCAAATATTAATATTAATTTAGTTTTTCAAATGGCCTAAATTCCGTGTCGTTTAATTTCTAGTTAATTATTTTTTAATATTCTTTTTTTTGAACTATAATTTCACCTCTGAACATGGTATGAATGAACAAATAAAACAACTGCCTATTCAAAGTAATGTAAAATCCCGAAATGTTAAGATTTAAACAAATCACACAAATTTAAAATTTGAAATCTTTAATGCCCAAAAACATAAATGTCTAGGATTTCAACAAGAACATATTTTATTAATTGCTTCTCAACTTTCACATCTCTTAACAGATCCACTAACCTTTACATCACATTGATTATTAGGCTCCAAATATCTGCATTTGTAATTAAAGGATCAAGAGAGCTGGAAATATAAGATTTCAAATATAAAAGAAAAGTTAAAAAAATCAATTAAAAAAAGAATAGTTAATACTTAGAATAAAAGTTGTAGTTATTTGTCAAATTAGCTTACCTTTCAGCAATTGAAGCTACCGACAATTAACCCCAGCGCTTGTGATTGCAAAATATAAGAACCTGCAATGAATGTAACAAAAAAAAAAAGATAAGATAAGAACAGTAGTCGATCGGACATCTTAAAGGTGTCACACAAAGGAGTCGATCGGACACAAAATTCTAAGTTGCAGTCGTTGAGAGGGTTGTATGATCAATGTGAGATGACTTCTACCGAAATAGTAGATATGTATTTCACTCGTCTTATTGATATGGTGAACAACATGAGGTTATATGGAGATACGATTGAAAATGGTGCAATGGTTGAAAAAGTTCTTCGAACTATGTCGATGAAGTATGACCATGTGGTGGCTTCAATAACAGAGTCACACGATACCGAGCTTTTGTCAATTGCAGAGCTGAAAGGTATGATAGAGAATCTTATTGAAAGGATTGTGTCAAAATCGGAATTACTAGCAAAAAAAGTTTTGAAGAGCCAAGTCACTCTTAATATGAACACTAATCAAAGATGTGGAGGATTTGGTAGAGGTCGTGGAAGAGGAAGAAAAGGATCTAGTGGAAGAGATCGTGGTAACTCCAACCAAGGAGGAGGACATGATAACTCTCTCTAAGGAGGAGGAGGTGGTAACTCCAACCAAGGAAGAGGTGGAGATAATACCAAACAAGGTAAATTTTCATTTCAATGCTATAATTGTGGCAAGTATGGGCACAAGATTGCAGATTGCTGGTATAATGAGGACAATCATAGAAATCAAGCAAACATGCACTGCTGAAAAGTCTGGTGAGAATTCTGAAACCTTACTTTTGGCTAGTAATAGTTTTTTTTGCAGACGAAAACATATGGTTCTTGAATACTTGGTGTAGTAACCATATGTGTGGAAGAAAGAATTGTTTTCTAGAATAAATGAATCAGTCCTGTATGAAGTGACATTTGGCAATAAGTCAAAAGTGCCAATATTGGGAAAAGGTAAAATCTCTATTCAGTAGAAGTATGGTACTCACAATTTTATATCCAATGTGTTTTATATTCCTGAACTACACCAAAATTTGTTGAGTATGGGGCATTTGTCAAAAAAAAAAGGATATAAGATAAATATTACTTAGGTGTGTTGTACCATTGCAGATGCTAAGTGAGTTTTGCTTGCTTTAATTATGAAATTTGTGATGATAATTTGTTATGACATATGCGATTTAGATATTTCCATTTCTCTAGATTAAACTATCTAGTGAGAAAAGAGCTTGTTTCTGATTTATTACCTGCTGTAAATGTCCCTGATCATATTTGTGAGATTTGTTTGATTTAGAAGAAGCATAGAGATCCCTTCCCTGTGGGCAAGTCAAGGAGAGCCATAAAACAGTTAGAGATTATTCATTTAGTCCTGTGTTCGTTAAAGGTTCCCTCACATGGAGGTTGTAAGTACTTTGTTACTATCATTGATGATTTCAATAGGAAAACATGGGTTTACTTTCTAAAGCAAAAGTTTGATGCATGTGATGTTTTCAAACAATTTAAGAGTACTTTGGTTGAAAAGTAATGTGGTTATGAAATTAAAATCTTGAGAACTGATAGAGGTACAGAATATATTGCTTGTGATAATTGTTTGATCCATTTTAGGTTAGAACCTATGTTTGGGTGTGAACTTGTGAACCCCTATCTACCGCTTAGATGTTAGATCATACGGTCAAGATGTTTGGGTGATGGAAACACTCGATGAATATGTTGATTCAATGTAATTGTAGAGAGTACACAATTGCTAGTGAATTTTCTCCTAAACAATAGGAGAAGGGTGGAGTAGAAAGATTACATAACCTTTTGTTGGGCGTCGGCAAGATTGGCCGAGTTCAGCCCCTACTCGATTCGAGACGTGGCGCTGTGGCTTACTATGGAGGGATGTGGTTAAATGGTTAATGTCCACCTACCTATCACCAATTAGTTTTAAGTAGGATATGGCAACCAGATAGCCAAAGAACTCTGTGGTTAAGCGTGCTTGACTTTCGGCAGTCAAGGGATGACTTCCGGCAGTCAAGGGATGGGTGACCCCCTGGGAAGTAAGCATAATGCAGCGCTGAGATCCACAATTGGTATCAGAGCCGAGGTCACGGGTTCGAATCGATGGCGAGGCGTAAGCCGAGTTCAGTCCCAGGTGGGATGTGGGCGTAGGTCAGGCGGACCGAGTCAGGCATGCTGGGTTGATGCAGGTGCCGGACCGAGTCAGGCATGCTGGGTTGATGCAGGTGCCGGACCGAGTCAGGCATGCTGGGTTGATGCAGGTGCTGGGAGGGGGATTGTTGGGCGTCGGCAAGGTTGGCCGAGTTCAGCCCCTGTTCGATTCGAGACGTGGCGTTGTGGCTTACCATGGAGGGATATGGTTAAATGGTTAGTGTCCACCTATCTATCACCAATTGGTTTTAAGTAGGATATGACAACCAGATAGCCAAAGAACTCTGTGGTTAAACGTGCTTGACTTCTGGCAGTCACGGGATGGGTGAACAGATACTGCATTGTAATAGAGTTAGTAGTATTCAAAGAAAAAATATAATTNGATGTGGTTAAATGGTTAATGTCCACCTACCTATCACCAATTAGTTTTAAGTAGGATATGGCAACCAGATAGCCAAAGAACTCTGTGGTTAAGCGTGCTTGACTTTCGGCAGTCAAGGGATGACTTCCGGCAGTCAAGGGATGGGTGACCCCCTGGGAAGTAAGCATAATGCAGCGCTGAGATCCACAATTGGTATCAGAGCCGAGGTCACGGGTTCGAATCGATGGCGAGGCGTAAGCCGAGTTCAGTCCCAGGTGGGATGTGGGCGTAGGTCAGGCGGACCGAGTCAGGCATGCTGGGTTGATGCAGGTGCCGGACCGAGTCAGGCATGCTGGGTTGATGCAGGTGCCGGACCGAGTCAGGCATGCTGGGTTGATGCAGGTGCTGGGAGGGGGATTGTTGGGCGTCGGCAAGGTTGGCCGAGTTCAGCCCCTGTTCGATTCGAGACGTGGCGTTGTGGCTTACCATGGAGGGATATGGTTAAATGGTTAGTGTCCACCTATCTATCACCAATTGGTTTTAAGTAGGATATGACAACCAGATAGCCAAAGAACTCTGTGGTTAAACGTGCTTGACTTCTGGCAGTCACGGGATGGGTGAACAGATACTGCATTGTAATAGAGTTAGTAGTATTCAAAGAAAAAATATAATTCTTGCTTCGTTTATTTTTATACACTTTATTTTATTTCCATATCTTTTAATTTCCTCTCTTTAAACCTTAAATACTTCTTTAAAATATTTATTTTTCAGTGTGCAAATTTATTTATCTAGTAAAAATTGTATTTGACTATAAAACCTTGTGGTCTAGTGGAATCCGGTTGCACTCTTATATTGAAGGGAGTGGGTTCTAACCTCGTAGAGACTGAATAGTTATCCGTAGTAACATAGTCAATAACCAAATAAGGAAAGTGTTTAATATTTATCTTACTTTGTTTCAAAGTTTTTTTTAAAGTGTAAATCTTCACTAACTTAAGGTTCATGTTGGTCAACATTTTAGTTGTAAAGTTATAAAACCAACACATAATGGTAATAGAAACCTCAACATAGGGGTTGTTTGATGATAGACAAAACTAAGGGTGTGTTTAATTGGTTCGCACATGGGAATTAGAATGAGAATGATAATCAAATATTGATAATAGTAATGGTTTTAGTGAAAATATTTTGCATGTTTAACAATAGAGTGAAACTGGAGTGATTCTCAATATTGATGTTTGGTTGTACGTGTATGACCTATAATGGAAATAAATATTTTAATAATGCAAAATTAAAAAAATCAAATTATTGATCATAATATAGTGATATCCAAAGCATCAATATGAACAAAAAAAAAAAACTAATAGTACTCATCCAAACTTAAAACATTATATTACCAATAAGATGGAATGATAACCCTTTTTAATTGAAGGAGTAATCAAATCATATAGTTGTGTTTTAAAAAATTGTCAACCAAACACTAATTACGATTTTAATTCTCATTCCTATAGTGTAAACCAAAGAATCAAACACACCCTAAATATTAATATTTTTTTATTATTTTGTCAACTTCACGAGAGAATTTTTACAGGCTAAAAATGTCAAGATACCGTTAGTAAACAATATTCAAAAACAATCGATACTATTTGAAATATTCATGTATCTTAAAATTTTTAATTTGGAAATCCTTGTTACTTATAGTTTCAATGTGATCATTTGAAGTCATCTACTGCATTCGTTAAGATAACAATGCTTCACTGCCAAGACCTTGTGTAATACAGGAGCTCAATGGACCGGCATAGTGACAAAAATAGCAATAAATATGTTGAAAATTGGTAATTGTTTTTTTACTTAGTGTAAGATTATTCATAGCACTTATAATTCATGCATAAGAAATAATATATGTTAGATCAGAGTAAAATACAATATCTGGGAAACAAATTAAATGAAACATTTAACAGTAAATAACAATAAATAATATCTTCACATCTTCAAGAACATATTCTAAGGTTGTGTAATACATGATCTCAATGAATATGCATAGTGACAAAAATAGCAATAGATATGTTAAAATTGGTAATTGATTTTTTATTTAGTGTAAGGTTATTCATAGCACTTATAATTCATGCATAAGAATTAATATATGTTAGAGTAAAATACAATATATGGGAAACAAATTAAATGAAACATTTAACAGTAAAACAATAAATAATACATCCACATCTTCAAGAACATATTCTAAGGTTGTTGTGGTATACACTCCTCAATTGTTTTTGACCTCATACAGTCGAATCAACTGTACGCTTATTGCGCATGCAGTATTGTAGGCATTTATGGCATTGAACAAAATAAAAGTTGGGACCATTATGTGCAGATTTTTCTATTATGACTAAAACAATAAGAGATAAAATGGTGGAGCCACGGTGAATATTTCTTAGAATGAATGTCTTATATAGTAGTAACGTAATGGTTAGATAAAAAGTAAATTAATTAAGGTAATAACATTATTATTATTATTATTATTATTATTAAAGGAAAGCATGGAAATGATGTGTAGTAGTTTAGGGAATTAATAAAGTAGATTGTGAAGCACATTGTGCTCAGATGACATGTAGTGACTCTCCCATATGAGAGGTCATGAGATTGAGGCTCCGTGGAGGCGTTGTAACCCCTCGGTTTTTCCGACAAAGTTTAAGGTTCGAAAAATATTTTTCGAAGGCTATGACATTTATGAGATGATCTCTCGGTACTTCAGAAGGATTTTTATAAGAGAGACTGGTTATTAATAAAGCTGCGATCTACGTACCGGTCACGAACCGTAAAAATTTTAAGGACGTATATACAATTCGATTTTTCCTAGAAAATGGATTATTAAGTATGATACGATTAAGCATGAACTTCCTACTCAGTCAGTGAAGATTAGACGAACTGTAAGAGTGAAATTTGTTACAGACTTCGTACCTATATTTCGCGAGATACCGAAAAATTCCCAATTTTAGTGGTTAATGACGGGATTATTTTTAGGATAATTTTGGTATTGAAATTTTCCCGAATTAAGTTATATTCCTCCGAACTTTTATCTGATTTACTCCCTAATTGGCAAAGGAGCCTTATTCTACAAGATACACCATGGAATTGTGACAAGTGGCATCATTATTGACCACATGGTAACAAATAATTAATTAAAGGGGAGGAGTGTGGGATAAGCTAGCTAGGAAAATTGAACTCCAAGTCTTGCACTTCCCTTCACCTTGGCCGAAAATATTAAGGGAAAGGAGAGAGAAAGTAGATCTCATCTTCATCTTCTTCCTTTTGGATCCAAGAACTCCATAGCCATGTTCTTCAACACAAGTGCTTCCATAATAGGTAAGACTTCGGTTTTATTCGGTTAATATGGCTAGAATCCTTCCTAGAACTTAAGTTTAAGTTAAAGATTCATGAAAATGTGGTTATTATGGTGATTTTGTTTAGGATCTTTGGTGAAAAGTTTGAAGGAGAAGACCACCATCTTTCTACGGTTTTAAAAATCTCCTTGGGAGGTAAGGAATCCCTTAAGTAGGCTTAGTCACTTGAAGGTGATCAAATGCTAGTAAATTATGTGACTAGGAATTTTACATGAAAATTAGGTGTTAAGGTTATGGATCTACAAGTTGGCTCAAAAGTCTATACTTTGATTTTTGGTAAATTTTAATATGCATGTTCATAGTTATTTTATGCATGTATATGTTGTATTAGGTCCATATATGCTTATATTTGTGAAAATGGTGGAAGATCGGGTCGTTACAACCCCGTTCTTGCGGCCCAAAGTGGGCAGAATCGGATGGACGCGACAGTGGGTGCGCGTCCACCGCGCGCCCATTGCGGAAAGATGGTTCGGCGTCTCGGCCGAGAGACCGGACGCGGGCACGGACGCACGTCCGCTGCGCGTCCGTGGGCGTCCAGTTTCGGCGTGAAATGCCGAACCAGCGGACGCGGCTCGGACGCCTGCGAGTGTTATGATGTTTGGTGCGGCCAACTGCGAGTCTGCGCGACGCGGACTCGTTTTTGACCAAACTTTTCCCCGATGTTTTTAATCCCGAGTGTTATGATGTTTGGAAGGCCTACGGGCATCCGGGTAAATTTTTGAAAGCTCGAATATTATTTTGTACATTATATTTCTTAACTTGGAGAAAAATTGTGTTTTAAGAAATAATGTGACTCTCGTTACTTGGATTTTCATGGTGGAAAATCATTGACCAATATGTGAATGTTGGAAACAAAATTGAGCAAGTATGATAATTTTGAGTCGTCATGTGAATATACTGATTAGTGAGATGTCTTTGTATGATTAATTCATACTGCAGAGCGAAGTCTATTCGCTGAGAGAATAGTGAGATGTCTTTGTATGATTAATTCATACTGCAGAGCGAAGTCTATTCGCTAAGTGAAAGAGTTATTGCGAGGTTTTGTATGATTAATTCATACTGCAGAGCGAAGTCTATTCGCTGAGTGAAAGAGTTATTGAGAGGTTTTGTATGATTAATTCATACTGCAGAGCGAAGTCTATTCGCTGAGTGAGAGAGTTATTGAAAGGTTTTGTATGATCAATTCATATTGCAGAGCGAAGTCTATTCGCTGAGTGAAAGAGTTATTGCGAGGTTTTGTATGATTAATTCATACTGCAGAGCGAAGTCTATTCGCTGAGTGAGAGTTAATTCATACTGCAGAGCGAAGTCTATTCGCTGAGTGAGAGTGTTATTGAGATATTTTTGTATGATCGACTCATACTGCAGAGCGAAGTCTATTCATTTTTGTATGATCGACTCATACTGCAGAGCGAAGTCTATTCGCTGAGAGGAGAAGGAGTTATGGAATTATTGAGTGTTTTTACGCTGAGAGGAGAAGGAGTTATGGAATTATTGAGTGTTTTTACTAACTATGAAAAATCTAGTTACTCCGTAACTAGATCGCAGAATAAAATGTCACGAGTTCTGAACAGTAAAGTGTGTGTTGTTAAACTCTCTATTTTGAGTTAAATGATGGAAATTCTCGGAAATGAAAGTTTTGCAAACTTGTCTGAAAGGACATGAAAATGTTTTGAGCGGCAGTTGTGCCATTGTATTTATCTGAGAAAACTTTACATGATTTAACTCGTATACTCTGCTATACTTTCTTTTATTGATAATATGGTTACAGGTAGATTTTCAACTTATGGGAAAAGCTACAATTTTCTGAGTATTATGTTGTTTTGAAACCTTTGTTTACTTTCGAGTGACAATGGATTTCCTTACTTAGCCGTCGTGCTAACTACACTTCGATGTGTTTACAGATGTTGTCTAGTACGGGCTCTTGAAGCCCGATGAGCTCTGAATAGGATGGAAGTCGAGGTTGAGGACTACCCTATCCTAGAATAGACACTCTGGAAGAATTATTTCCATACATACATATTTGTATGTTGACATGGTTATTTGAGGTTGTAAGTTTGGCCTTAGCGTTTGGGTATAGGAGATATACCTAAGCGTGGCGGTAACACCCAGTTTTCTGCTGGTTAGACGCTTCCGCAATGTATTGTATTATTAGGGATTTTGTAATAGATCCAAGTTGTGAAAATTGGGGTGTTACAGGCGTTGTTGACTCTTTGTGCTTCAATAGGTTGAGAAAGTATAGATGAACAGATACTAGCATTAAAAAAAAAGATATTATATAGTAAATATTTTTAATTATAAATAACATTTTTGTCTAAATGGTTGATAGGATATTACGAAATATAGAAGGTAAAGTAATTAAGATAATAACATTATTATTATTATTATTATTATTATTATTATTATTATTATTAAAGGAAAGGACGGAAATGATGTGTAGTAGTTTAGGGTATATAAGGTATGACTAAATAGAATAGAGATTTTATTCTATAATTATTCTACGTGACTAATAAATTGTAACATTGTTACAAAGTTTTTCATTATGCATGTACTGGACAGTTGGAGACTAAAATCATTATTTGACCATAGTTTTGCAAATAAAGTTTGAAAATTTCTTGTTTATAAATAACATTATAACCAATTAACATAAACACTTAGTAAAGTATAATTATTTAAGAGAAAATTATTTTATAATTATCTGTTAATATATCCAATTTAAATTTTAATTGTATACTATTCATATTATTATGCAAATATTATTTTATGTATATTAGTCATATGATTTATTTTTATTAGATGTTATTTTTATTTTTATTTATTATTTTTATCATATTATGAAAATATATATGGTTAGTCAATAAAATCAATGATTTTTACCAAATTAATTATGAGTTTGGTTTTACAAAAATGCCCATAAATTTTGTGGGGAAACTTGACTAGGCACTTCTATTATTATATATTCTAGTGTTTTACCCATGTGATACACGAACAAAATTATGTTATTATGAATTTAAATACAAAATTTTGAAAAAAAATTATAAATAAATATTTTAAAATGTACAATATAATAAAACACTCATATATTCCATATATTTGGTTAAGTATCTATTTTCATAGCATATAAAATTTAAATTTAAATTTTGTATAATTAATATAGTTTCTAATTAATCATGTACACATTTAGATAAATTTGTAGAAAAAATTACATAATTAATTTCATTTATTCCTAAGTGTATTTCATATATATTATAATTCTAGCAATATGAATAATAACTAAGAAAATTATATTTTTAAAAAATGAAAATTTTAATTTTTGTATTAGTAAATTTAAATTCTAATTAAATGTATTTCCTTAATGATTGTATAATACGTCATTTATGCAAATACTATTTATTAATATGTATATAGGAAAATTCTATAATATAATTTCCATAATTATAATATATATTGATGGATCTATAATTAAAATAATAACATTTAAAAATTAACAAAATTAGCATTTTAATTTTATATGATTAATATAGTGCATATATATAAGTATGTATTTTAAAATATTTCTAAATAGTTATGAACACACGTTTTGTTAATTTTATAATTCCATTTCCTTAAGTATATTTCATATTATATTACTTATAATTAAGGAAATGGATTTACAAATTAAAATAATCTGAATTTTAAATTTGTATGGATTAACATAGTCCCTAACTATATTACATATTTAGTCTACCTTAAAAATTCATAATCCATTATTTTTTATAATTATTACTATAAATTAAAATAACTTATAAAGTATTATTTTATTATTAAATTTTTAAAAAATATTATTGTAATCTCAAATTTTAAAATAGAGGTATTTTTCTATCATGGGCAGGAAAAGAACACTTCTGGTTATATATATTATGAATGAAAATAATATAGCAAAATAGCAATGAAACTATATTTGATTTATTTTTATTTTATTTTGTAACAAAATTTTATTTTATGTGAAGAAGTATTTCAATTTTTATACTTTAAATATACAATTAAAAATATATATCTAAATTCGAATCAAATGAAATTATTTCAATTTTAATTTTTTTAATTGAAATTCAAAACAAATAAAAAATAAATTAAAATACCTATAATATTAAAATATTTAATTAAATATATTATTTCAATTATATGTAAAAAAAAATTTAATTTGGTAGAATTGTATATACCAAATTTAATATGTAGTAATTAAGGTGATTGGTGTTAATTAATCTGATTAGCGTGTAGTATTTTTTATATACTAGTTTTTCTTATGCGCGATGCGCAATAAATAGGTGCCCAATATTAGTATTTTATATTAAAATTTTAAATTTATTTAAATTTTAATAATAATGTAAAATATTTTTATAAATTGGATATTTATATTTTAAAAAATAACTAACATATAACTCTAATATTTAATGTGTATATATTATTATTATTATTGAAGAAGATAAGAAAATATATGGTGGATGCAAGTGCATATTAACAATAGTGGAAAAGATAAAGGAAGTTATAACGGTAGGGGTATCTTTGTCCAAAATATTATGTAGTACAACTTTTATAGCATAATGTACAAAACTTAACGGAAAAAACTGACATAAATGAGGGGTATAACCTTCATTCACATTTATTATGTTTTTAGATAATAGTTATAGTAATACAGAAAGTATGTAGATCTATATGGAATGATGTGTAGTAGCTTAGAGAATTAATAAAGTAAATTATGAAAATTAGGGTATAATAATATATTTAGTATAATATAATAGAAGTAAGACTATATATATTAGGAAGATTAAGTGTAATAATTATTGTTCAATTAAGTTTAGAAAAAAATTAAAATAATTCGTGACACGGAAGTTAGGGTATAATAATATATTTAGTACAATATAATAGAAGTAAGATTATATTAGGAAGATTAACATTTATTTAACGTATTTAAATATTATTAAAATATTTCTAAATCTAGACGGGAAAACTTGGTTGGCACTTCTGTTATTATATAGATATATATATAGATATAGATACAGATATAGATGCATGGTAGATAACTGTGAACTGTCTACTCATTTTATTGCGCAGCAACAAATTTGATAGGATGTGAATTATTGATGAATCACTGTACGTAAATTTAAAAAAAAAAAAAAAGGCTAAGCTAGCTGATATATATGATTGTTGATAAACTTCATTTTACATTATTATAATTAATGATAGATAAGCATCTTTTTCCATTATAAATAATGGTAGATAACTGTCTTCTCATTTTAATTTATTGCGCGGCAACAAATTTGATAGGATGTGAATTATTGATGAATCACTGTACATTATAAATAACGGTAGATATCCTGTCTGCTTGGGGCAACCAAATTCCACTAAGAAAAATGTTAGAAAACTTCTATAATAATAGAGATTAATGTTTCAGATATACTACTATAAAAGTTTAAATAATTAATATTTAGAGTTAGTTGTGGAGTTATGAATATTTTATTTTTTTTGGTAAGGGGAGGGGAGAAGTTATGAATATTATTGGGTAAATCACTGTTTTGGTCCCTCAGTTGTTATCAAACTGTCAATGTTGCCCCTTAACTCCTTATTCATCGATTTGACCCTGAAAATAATTGTTTTTGGTCACATAACTCCATCCGGCCACATTCCGGCGAAGGCTCCGATTTAGCAGGGGTAAAGTAGTCTTTTGCCTTCTTCAATCATCCCTCCCTCTTTGTATAACATCAGGACAACAAAATCGACCAAATGCGACCAAAATTCACCCTCCATTTCTGCGTAATCTCAGTCCAAAATTGACCAAATTCGACATTTTGATTGACCAAATTCTTTATCCGATTTCTCACTAATTTTTTGATCGAAAGTTTGGTTCTTGGAAGCAATATGGCGGCGTTAGAGCCGAGGGTTTTGTTGAAGTTGTTGAATGGGATGAAGTCAGGGGATAAGCCGACGGGGGAGCATCGGAGCTCCCTGTGCAAGTCACCGACATTGTTCAGGTGAATCTTGACGAGAAGAATCTCTGGCCGAGGCACAGATTCTACATTAGGGTTTCGGATTCTTCAAATTCAGTCTACGTTAATCTTCCGTTTGAGAAAGACGACCTCATTATCAGCAACAAGATGCAGTTAGAGCAGTTCGTTTAGGTCGACCGGTTTGCCTGTTCCGGTCGTCAGAGGCGCTAGGCCGTTGCCTGGCCTGCAGCCTTTGGTTGGCGGCACTCCCGAGGTGGCACATGGACATATCAGAGTTGAGTTCGTGAATAAAGTCTGACCTTCGTGGGGAACGGAGGTTTTTGCTTCTCCTAGGGTTCTGAAGCTTGTCCCTATTGATCTTGATCAGTGTACGCCGGTGAAAGGCAACTCGCCGGCGAAATTTGGCGAGGCGGTGAGGTCTTCAATCTTCGGCAAAATTTTGCTTCTCCCAGAGTTGAGCATGTCCCTATTGTCGAGAAGATTTGCATCACGCCGACGAGGATGAAGAAATTATGTTATTGTCTGGTGTTATACGAAGAAACCGTAGTTGAAGATGTCCCTATTGTCGAAGAAACCGTAGTTGAAGAAACCGTAGTCCCAGAGTTGAGCATGTCCCTATTGTTGAGAAGATTTGCATCACGCCGACTAGGATGAAGAAATTCTGCTATTGTCTGATGTTATACAAAGAGGGAGGGATGATTGAAGAAGGCAAAAGACTACTTTACCCCTGCTAAATCGGAGCCTTCGCCGGAATGTGGCCAGATGGAGTTATATGACCAAAAACAATTATTTTCAGGGGTCAAATCGATGAATAAGGAGTTAAGGGGCAACATTGACAGTTTGATAACAACTGAGGGACCAAAACAGTGATTTACCCAATATTATTTTACTTAAAAGTTAATTGAGAAATGTGGCTCTAAGAAGAGAGTTGACTCTGAAAAGTTAATTTCTAAAGAGTTGATTCCGAACAGTTGACCATTCGGATGGGAATATTAATACGGAGTATTACTTTTGGGTTGGGAAAATCAACCTTTCGGAT
Organism: Ipomoea triloba; assembly: GCF_003576645.1. Taxonomy (NCBI): domain Eukaryota; kingdom Viridiplantae; phylum Streptophyta; class Magnoliopsida; order Solanales; family Convolvulaceae; genus Ipomoea; species Ipomoea triloba. The sequence continues at coordinate 4,652,897 of NC_044925.1, read as the reverse complement.
GGAAAGCTGACTATTCGGAAACATATATTGTGCTTAATCCTTCGGATGGAAATTGATTTATGTATTGTGCAAATTATACCATGGGCCATGGTATACTTTGCATTGTAGATCCTGATTCAAAAATAACGTTTAGATTCTATATCTGTAGTTGACACAACATAATATTTGCTCGTGCACAATTTGCAATGAATTTTTGATGTCCCACATCAATGTTCCTATTGACCTTTAGAAACTGTTTTGCTAGGATTGATGACATACAGTGGTTATGTCTTTCCTCAATTTTTTTAACAACATAACCAAGACTTCCTATGAATTTGAACACAATTCTGGCTTTGCGACCTGTCCTATTTGAGATTCTTCTCCTCTTTGTAATTGAAGAACTTGATGCTTCATCTATGATAAGTGCAAAAGATGCCATCTTTATAAGGTTGTTATCGGATCGTCTAGTGCACAATTCGTAGCTTTTGTGTTTGATTTGTCCCTTTATTGCGTTAGAATGCTTCATATTGCCATTGGACCCCGTTCCACACTTGGTTAATCATTTTGTAGGTAAAAAGATGGGCAAAAAGGCATAAAATGGCTAGATTTCGAAGAAGGATTCACAAGTCGAAGTTGGAGTGCGAAATACACCATGGACGCCCAGTGGACGCCTAGTGGACGCCCCAGTGGACGCGCGTCCAACGCGCGTCCACCATGCGTCCACCCTTGCGTCCAACTTTTCGCTCTCTGATTCTCGCACAGCAGAACAGCAGTCTGCTGTGGACACGCAGTGGACGCGCGCGTCCAGCACGCGTCCACCAAGCAGCTCTCTGAAGTTGAAGTCTGTGCAGCAGAAACGCAGCAGAAACGCAGTGGACGCGCAGTGGACGCCCCAGTGGACGCGCGTCCAGCGTGCGTCCACCCGTGCGTCCAGCGCGGAAAATTGGCGGTTGGGCGAGATTTAAAAGGGGAATTGAGCCATTTTTCAGGGGATCCATCACATTTTCATTTCAGATCTCTTTAGAATATTTCTCTCTCTAGGATTAGCCTAGAGAGATCTCCCCCAATTCACTTCACATTGCAATTCTTAGTTTAGATTAGAATTAGAGAAAGAATTCCATTGTTGCAAGGTTGTGATCTACATTCAAGTTCAAGATTAAAGTTCAATTTCAAGTTCAAGTTCAAATTCAAAGTTCAATTCCTAGCTAAGTCTTCCTTTTAATTTCTTGTCATTACTTTTGCCTTTTGCTATTTCAATTTCAAGTATGATTAGATAGATCTTTGTGGATTTGGATTGAGCAATGTTGTATGGATATTCTTGAGCTTTGAATTGATCAATTAGGTTTTGCAATTGCTTTGATTATGAGTTTGGTTGTGTGAATGGTGATCTTCTTTGACTCTTGTGTGGAAATGATCAACCTATATGAGAGGTGTTTGGAGAAGGAGTCTCACCTACGAGAGTAGGGATACTCCTTAGCCTAGCCTAGCACGTTTCCTTCCCACCTTTGAGAAAAGGGGGATTGGAAGGCAAATAGCACACCATGTGTTCGATAATTTGCCTCACCTAGCCTAGTTGCCATGAGAATGGGACTATGGACTAGATGATAGGCCAATGACCACGAGAGTGGCGTTGGCATAGTTGGCTTGCCTCATTTTCATTATCTAAGTGTTGCTAGCCTAGTATCTTAGGAAATCAAGGATACCTATATGAGTTGCAATATCCAAATCCTCCTTTCCACTTAATTGTTTCCTTTGTTTGTTCCTTATTTTCCTTATGTTTCATGCACCTTTCTTACCTATGTTTGGGTTAGCTTTCAAACACTAAACACTCTTGTGCTTAATCCCCTTACCGCTTGAATTCCCTCCTTGCCATCCTTTGAGAACGATAAACGGGAACTTCTTCCCGTTTTACCACCTATTACTTTCCATCCACCGCGAAAACTACACCCTTCAAATGGCGCCGTTGCCGGGGATGGCATCGGTTTTTAAGTAGTAAGTGCCTTTGGATTAACATGAGCAAGTGTTCAAGTTAGAGAGTCTAACCCCCCTTTTTACTTTCTAGTTTTTTGCAATTTACTTTGCTTACATTTTAATCTTTTTGTCATTTCATTTGCTACTACTCTCACTTGCAACTACTTCTAGTTGCAAAACACTCTCTTGTCTTTGTGTTGATAGGTTGATCCTCTATTATGTATTCTCAAGCAAGATATCAACAAGAGGATTACTATGAGAATCAAGGAGGATATAGGCAACTTTAGCAGCATAGTTCTTGTAAAAGGATATAGCAGCCTCTAAAGTATTGGATGTCATACCAATCTTAGGTTTGCTCCCATCTTCACAATTAGGAATCCAATATTCAGTCATCCCCGTGATATATCCACACTATAACCACCTTCAATGTTACTGGAATTTGCATCAGAAGTATTCAAATTTGTGCCTGATGTGATGACATTTGGAGATGATGCTGGAAATGGAAGATATAAAATATGGTGTAAATGCAAAATTAAAAGTTTCAAAGATATAAAATACTTTTATGCTCTGTAGTGCATGTTTTTATGCCATACAGAGTGAAATTAAGTGCTTACCAGTGCTCATTCTTATGCATAATTAAATAAAATTGCACAAAATACACTATTTTTTCATAAATAGATGCAGTGCATATTTTTCAACCGTATGGTGCAAATATTTGTGCCTAATAGTGCAGATATTTAGACTTAACAGTGCATGTAGTTCATTCTTATAGTTCAGGGTATTAACCATGGTTTAGGATAGTGTTATGCTTATAGTGCACCTTTTTGTGCCATATAGAGCACATTTTTCTGCCTACCAGTGCACATTCTTATGGATATATCAAATGAAATTCCATAGAAGTCACATTATTTTTCATAATCACTTGTAGTGCATGTTTTCTACTCATATAGTGCAAATATTTAAACCTAATAGTGCAAATATTCAAACCTAACAGTTCAAATAGTTCATCCTTAGAGTTGAAGGTATTAACCATGGTTTAGGTTATTCTTATGCTTATAGTGCACTTTTTTTTTGCCATACAGAGCACATTTTTGTGCCTAAAAGTGCACTTTCTTATGTCTATATGAAGTGAAGTTGCATAGAACTCACATTTTTTTTATAATAACTTGTAGTGCATGATTTTTACTCATATAGTGCAAATATTTAAACCTAATAGTGCAACTATTTCGACTTAAAAGTGCACACTATTTATCCTTAGAGTTTAGGGTACTAAACATTTTTTTGATTAGTTGTATGCTTATAGTGCACATTTTTGTGCCATACAGAGCATATTTTTATGCCTACCAGTGCACATTCTTATGGCTATATCAAATGGAATTGCATAGACACTGCATTGCATAATTTTCAACCATATAGTGTAAATTTTTATGCCAAGTAGTGCACATTTTCTCAACTAACAATGCAAGTTGTTCAGTCATAGAGTTTAGGCTATATAGTATCCATCTTATAGCTTAGGTTTATGCTCTGTAGTGCACGTTTTTGTGCCATACAGAGCATAAATTTGTCCCTAACAGTGCACATTCTTGTGGCTAATCAACTAAATTGTGATATTGCTATTTCATATCATCAAATGTGTAAAGAATGCGAAAAGATTAAGCATTATAATTGATACGTTCATAACAACGAATTTGTAAATAATGCGCAAAAATTCATCAATATAACTGATTTTTATATCAATGACTGGATTAAAAGAAATTAGAATTGAGATTACCTTCATTCATTGTGTTGATCGATCGACTTTGTTTTCTCTGTGATTATGCGTAAAGATTGTGTAGATTGATTATGCGAATTAGGTTGATTTGATCTTCGTTGCGTAAAGAATTGATTTGATCGAATGTAGGAGGAAAGTTTTGCATTGGAGGAACGTTTCGCGTATGATCAGATATGACAGTTACCAAATTACCGTTTATATATGTTAGAGTAATTACCATAATAACCTTAATGAAGCGCGCCTTTTATATATAATTTGTTAAGCAATTTCAGACGTTGGTTTAAATAAGATCTGTGGCTCTAATTGCATCTCACCTAAGTAATACTACTATGCGAGCCCCTTCCACCCTCTCTCTCTCTCTCTCTCTCTCTCTATATATATATATATATATATATATATATATATATATATGTATATATAGGATAATTGTCAATTGTGATATATGTATATATTATTTATTATGAAATTAGTATGAATGTGGTTTTAAAGGAGTCTAGGTACATTATACCATGTGGTCAAATGTTAGGAATTAGGATAATATTCCACAAAATCATCCTACCCTAATATTTCTAATTGCTATATCATTTATCAATTAGTCTTATTAGTTTTAATTATGATTGACTAGGAATTTATTGGCTAAGTATTTCTTCTCCCTTCCTCTCATTTTTGACCAAGAAAAAAAAAATTCTTCTATGTCCTTCCCCTCCTCTCCTTTGGCCGAATCAGTTAAAAAAAAAAAACACATTCATCAAGAATTAGAGAAAGTGTTCAAGGGATGAAAATTTTGAAGATCAGGAGTAGGCTTGAAACTTCTTGAAGATTTCTAAGAAAAACAAGTGTTTGTTTCCACTTATTTCTTCTACTATGTGAAATTTACATTTTAAAGTTATAAAAGTTTATGGTCCTGTTTGGTAAATGGTTGTTAGCTAATTGGGTTAGAAGATATGATTAGTTAATAACATTAGATGATAGTAGAAAGTTGTTTGATAGATTAGTTGTTAGCTAATAGTTGTTTGGTATAATTTTTTTCTCAAAAAGCTAATTGAAAAGGCTGATTTGAGTAGCCTTTTGAATTTTAGTATTTTGGAGTTATAAAAAAATTATTAACCAAACAACTAATAGTGGTCAAATAAGTCAAAATTGGCTGATAGGCTGGTTATTTACCAAACAAGGCCAATATATTGTTGTAAGTGGTTCCGCTTTATTTTTGCCTCGTAAATTGTATGCATAAAAGTTTATGAAATTGTTTAGAATTTTGGGTTGATGATGGATATATGAATGTGTTAATGGATTATGAAAATTGCGAATTTATTCTACAAGTTCAAATATATATATATATATATATATATATATATATATAATTTCAGGTGCGGCCGTGCGGTCACACACCACTCAATGTTACGAAATACACCACTCAATGTTAAGAAACACACCACAATGAAACACAACACAATGTTAAGAAACACACCACAGTGCATATTTGTGTGGTGTGTTTCTTAACATTGAGTGGTGTGAACCGCACGGCCGCACCTGATCATGACTATATATATATATATATATATATATATATATATATATATATATATTTATTTATTTATTTATTGCCTATGCTAATAACCACTCAATTACATATGTTATATTTAAAGATTAATATTTATATTTGTTTTATGTATGTGATTGTCGTGATATAATTAAGTAAAGTATATTGATTTTATTCAATTATTTTTATGCATAAACGAAATATTAAAAAAAAATAGATATATACATATTATAAATATTTTTTTAATTCTTTTCATAAAATTTATTATGAATAAATAAATATATGAATTTTTGTGGGAATTAGTTGAGACTATAGTTAGATATATATGTCCGAATTTTCTCTGTAAATTTCATAGCATTTAATACGCATTATTTATTTATAATATATAAATACATATAGACGTAATATATAATATTTTTTTTTAAAAATAAAAGAATAGGACAGTACGTATGTCATGTATGGTTATTTTTCTTTAAAAATATATAAAATAAAATTTTGTTATGTGTTGTACGCACATATGTTGTTGTAAAATTAAATAATTATATTATATTATATTATATTATATATATATATATATGTGTGTGTGTGTGTGTGTGTGTGTGTGTCTGTACAGTGTGTAGGAAATATTTATAATTATATATGTAGTTTATATATATAGATTTGTGAAATATAGTTGGTGTATTCTACCAATACATGGAAATATGTGTATATTCAGTATTGTGCGTACTTTATAAATTTATATAATCTGTGTATTTAGCATTGTGCGTATTGTGTTGGTGTTGACCATATAGTTCTTGATTTGCTGTTTGGTGATAATGGGGTGATTTTCTACTCATGTGTATGTGCTTGCGTGAATATATAAAATAATATATATTAATATTTTGCATATATTATATGTTCAGATATTTTAGAGAAAAAAATGTTTTGGAAAATATTTTGGAGGAAATTATATTTTAAAGAAAATATATATATTGTGGAGAAAAATAAAATATTTTTGAATATTTTAGAGAAATTTTATTTTGGAGGAAATTATGTATTTTCTTGGAGAAAACTGTATTTTTGTGGGTTAATGCCCAATGTTTATATTTAAATAAATATTTGAAAGTATATCAATGCAAGATTATATAGGAGAAGTTTATACATGGGTAATTGAATGTCGAATTTTTTTATTTAAATATCTAACTCAAAGTATATGAATCCAAGATAATATAGAAAATTCATTATAATTATTACTAAAATAAATGTTTGCAACCTTGTAAAATCGATAGTCTAACTATTTGGTCTAAAAATGATAGTCTAAATAAATACTACTTTTAATTTGAATTTTTCTAAGTGTTCTTAATTCTCTTTTGAGTAACTACTTTTCCCAAAGAAGTATAGTTGTTGTGGAAAGAGTTCAACCTAAAATTTATATATAAGTTTGACACAATGGTTGGACAAAAATCTACACTTGTCAAATCCTAATTATTTAATTGTTAATTGATCAATTTGAATTTGTTTTCCTTCAATTGACAAATTTAAATTACTAGTATAACAAGGAGTGAGCTTGGGAAGATAAGTATTAGGAGACAAGAGATACTAGAGATAAGTGCAATTATATATAATTTTCAAGAGTCACGAAAAAGCCGATCCCACTAGTGGAACGATGCGCACATCCTAGCCAAATTTCCACCCGTACGCCAAAGCCCCTATACTGAAAATTAAGTGAGGACAGGGACATGGACCGCTCATCGCCGTGGCTTTGGACAATCTCTCTTTCTTCTCAACCGCCTCGGATCTCATTTTCGGGCAACCCGACTTCACATGGATCTCCATGTTTTTTCGAAGGTCAGTGCAATGGGTGCCCGAATCCAAGCGGGGTAGCTCACCTCCTCTCATTTTTCTCATCTTCTAGGATCTCTTTGGGACAACCGACTTCACATGGATCTCCATGCTTTTTCGAAGACGGTGCAATGGTTGTCCCGTATCCTGGCAAGATGGCTCACCTCGTGTTTTATCTCTAGGAGTGGCCTTTGCCTTTTTACTCTTCACCATATCAACCCCTCATACCTTTTTCTAGGGAGTAGGAAATTTTTCACTCAAAGCTCACTTTAAGGCTCTCCTTTTGCCCCATGTCCTGCTAAGATTAGTTCAATTTTCGGGCTTCGCAATTTTTATCTTTCTAAAACTCAGGGGGTACACACTCCCACTTCGAGATATCCTTGACTAAGGTCCCGACAGAATAGAAGACGAAAAGCATGCAATCATTCAGAAATTTCAAATTTTTGGTGGTGCAGTGTGTGTCACAGGTAGCTTCCAGAGCATATTTCAAAAATTTGTTTGGCATAAAATTAAGAGTCTTCCTAGATAGTGCCGACAACAACATACTCTCTAACCTAATACATTAACAACTCAACTGATTACTCAGCATATGCAGAGCATCCTTTCCACACTTAAAAGATTACATCGTCCTCGATGTTTTCATGAGGGGCCGTGGAAAAAGGAGCTAGGTCAAAAGAATCAATTAACAAGAAGTACCTTTTCACACTTAAAAGTGTTTCCCGGGCTTGGACGATTCTACTCAATGTTATCACCCAAAAAAATCTTTCATTAATCAAAATCATCAATCAAAGAACAAGAATATCATCTCAAACATTGAACAGACTATTTCTTTTTCAAAAGGGAAGGAAAGATATACCTTGCGTAACAATTCTTCATTTAAGCATTGGCTTTCCCTTTTCCTAATCAAAGTATCCCACAATAGAATTCATCAACGAAAGATGGATAGTAAGAAATGTACCTCATTTTGACCATCTAGTTCCCTGGTTCAATCTTTTCCTTATTGGGCTTGGGGTGTCTCCCAAGAGCTCCACGTTTAACGTCATTAGCTAGACGAAACGTGATAAAAATAAGACAAAAGAACACAGGTAATAAAAACACACAAACATAAAATAGTGTTCCCAAGCAAATTCTTAGAGTTCAATAAACAGTTACTCAAAACATCCAATTTCCTTGTAACGACAAGATTACAACTGTTTCCATTCATTGCCCTGCACTGGGCCCTCTCCTTGCAAGTTCTTCCCGAAGAAATGCAATTTGCATGCTCAATCCCTCGATGAGTTCATAATGTCTCGCGTCCCTCTGCTCTAGGAGTGCTTCCTGTTCCAGATGCAGTTCATACTGGAAACTTTGCATCGTCTTCGAGATTGAATAAGGGAGTCACGGTATTGATACAGAGTGGCGTCACACTCAGACTCTCAATCCTCATTCGGTTGAGGCATTTGATCGAACACCTTGCCTACCACTCCTCTCGGACCCTGTCCTTTCGAACTAAGGGCAGGGATGTAGATGAGTTGGGCTCGTAAGAGGCCGCTATCGCGCACACTCTCACTTCCACTCGGTTCACTAACTATTCCGGCCGAAATAGAAGCAAAGTTTGAACAACATCATCCACACAAACTTCAATCCTACTACCACAATTGTCATAATCATAAGGCAAGATTTAATCATTAATCAATTGTTTAACAAGGGCACACACACCCCAAACTATTCTACTCGGACATGATGAGCATTCAAACACAAAGCAAAATTACACTAAGCATTAATTCTAAAGAAACAATCTAAATGAAAAGAGTATTTTACCTAAAGAATGATGAGTTCTACATCTTCAATCCATCTTCATTAATCTAAGAAACTACTCTAATCTAGTGGGAATGAGTGTGTTTTTCCTCCCAAAAGGGGAAGGAATGGAAAAAGAAATTAGATCTCAAAGTTGGAAAAGCCCCCCCTCAAAAATGAGAAAAAAGGGTTTAAATAGCTGTCCAAAAAGTCGAAATTCTGCTGTTGCCCTACTGGACGCGTCCACGCCCGTCACCACGCGTGTGGATCCGCGTGGTTGCGTTCTGGAATTATTCCACGCCTACCACCACGCGTGTGATGGTGCGTGGCGGCCTCCTGCTGGTTGATTCTTCGTTTTGTTGCTTCTTTTTGGTCCAAGACTTTGCTATATCCTGTGGAAACGACTCAAAACACATCCTTGGAGTTGGATTTGTCAATTAGGTGTTACTTAGAGGTTTTATCTATGAAAGATGATCACAATTGGGTGCTAAAACTGTAAAATGTTATCCAAATATGACCCAAATACTTGACTGTTTTTGGCGCTTATCAAGAGGAGACAGGAGTGGCCAAAGGCTTACAGTCAGCCATGCCAGCCCGTTTTAATATATCAGTCATATACCGTTTCTGAGACAGAATAATAGCATCACCACTCTTCACCAACTCAATACCTAAAAAGAAGCCTGGTTCACCAAGATCTCGAATTTTAAAGGCAGTGGACAATTTGGATAATAGATCAGACACACTTTTAGGATCATTCCCCATCACAAAGATATCATCAACATAAACTAGTAGGTACACACAGGCAGTACCTTGCGAAAAATAGAATAAAGAGACATCTGTTTTAGAAGCAACAAATCCCACAGACAGCAAGAACGAATGTAGGCGATTAAACCAGGCCCTAGGAGCCTGTTTTAAACCATACAGAGATCGTTTCAACAGAAACACATGATCAAGCCGGTGAGTATAAATATAACCAGGCGGTTGACACATGTAAACAGTCTCAATCAGATTACCGTTCAAGAAAGCATTATGAATATCTAACAGCCAAATAACCCAACTGGAAGAAATAGCTAGACTCAAAAGCAACCGCACAGTGGTTGGTTTCACAACTGGACTGAATGTATCAAAGAAATCCTGACCAAGTACCTGATTGAAGCCTTTCGCCACGAGCCGTGCTTTGTGTCTCTCTATCGAACCATCAGCTTTCCGCTTGGTGTGAAAAACCCATTTGCAACCAATGATGTTCATACCTAGACGAGGAGGAACAAGAACCCAAGTGCGATTGTGCAGTAGGGCATTGAACTCCTGATCCATAGCATCCCGCCATTGGGAAAACCGGACTGCTTGAGTATAGCACGTGGGCTCAGAAGGGCAAACCTATGCAGACAATGCAACATGAGGCGCCACCGACCGACTCCGAGTAGCCATGCTATGAGTACGAACCGTCGGCCTAGAAGACCTCCCGTGAGGACGACCTCGCTGTCTCGTGGGTGCAACAGCGGCTACAACAGGAGCCGAAACATGAGACACTACTGCAGTCGACGTAGAAGACAATTGGAAAATAGACTTGGCCCACGGGCGGTGTGCCGCAGAGGGAGGTGATGGCATAGGCGTTCGAGCAAAGGGAAATACATGCTCATCAAATTTAACATGTCTGCATACATATACTTTGTTAGTCTGTAAGTCCATACATCCGTACCCCCGAAAAGAATCTAGATAACCTAGAAAAACACACGGAGAGGACCTATAGGACATTTTGTGACGATTATAAGGACGCAAGTGAGGATAGCAGAGACAACCGAACACACGAAGGAAGGAGTAAGACGGAGAGTATTTATGCAATAGAAGATGAGGGCTAGAGTTATTTAAGACACTAGAAGGTATTTTATTAATCAAATAGACTGCAGTCTCAAACGCATAATCCCAAAAACAATAAGGAACGGACGCACGAGCCATAAGAGTGAGACCAGTCTCAACAATATGTCTATGTTTCCGTTCGATCCGACCATTCTGCTCATGAGTGTAGGCACAAGACTGCCGATGATTAATTCCTAACTGAGCAAACAAAGAATGCAACTTTTTATACTCTACCCCAAGATCAGATTGAAAGAATGCTCAACTAAAGCCCGAAAACGATCAAAGATAGCATAGAGATCAGATTTTAATTTCATAAGAAAGAACCACGTATAACGAGAATAATCGTCAACAAAAAGAACAAAGTAACGACAACCATTAGATGACAAAACGGGAGCTGGTCCCCAAATATCGGTATAAATTATATCAAGAACATTCGAACTAACAGTGTCAACACGCGGTAAAGGGAAACGGGAAGATTTGCCTAACTGACATGCTGAACAGAGACTAGAACAACGAGTATAACTATTCGAACTAATAACAGAACAAAAAGGTAAAACACGACTCAAAACCCGTTGATGAGGGTGACCCAGACGATCATGCCACACCGAAGAAGAAGCACGAGAAGAAACGAAAGCTTTAGGACCAGACTGAGGAGACGAAACGGGCAACGCGTACAGCCCTCCCGAACTACTGCCACGTAGTAGAGTCGCCCTGGTGGTGATATCCTTCACAAGAAAGAAAGAAGGATGAAACTCGAAGAAAACATTGTTATCCTTAATAAACTGCTGAACAGATAACAAAGACGAAGACAAACCCGGAACATGTAAAATATCAGACAACCTAAATATTCTAGACGGGGTAGAAAAGGATGCACGACCAACACGACTAATATTTAAGCCCTTACCATCACCAACTCTCAGAGTGTCACCCCCGGTATATTCCTCAGAGGAAGACAACGCAACAATATCAGGAGTAGCATGATTCGTGGCTCCAGTGTCGGGAATCCAAAGATTAGTAGAATTAGTGGAAAAATCCGGGGCATTAGCAGAATATGTGTAATTAGCTTGGGGCTGTGAATGAATGAAAGAATAGCACCTAGGAGCAGTATGACCAATCACTCCACACAGCTGACATCTGGGTTGCCAACAGCCATTCCGGGAGCCCCGGCCGCCACCACGCGATCGACCGCCCCTGCCGCCACGACCAGCCGGACTGCCACCATGAGACTGCTGCTGCCCGCCAGTCCTGACGTGCTGTCCACCGGTGCCGCCGTGCTGCTGCTAGCCACCGCGCCATGGACGCCGACCACTGCCACGGGACGACACAAAGACAGCCGGCTCCGCACCAGAAGAGGCACCCGTAACGAACTCATGGGAACCTAGGAGATTTGCAACTTCCTGAAGCGATCGAAGCAGTGACTAGATGAAATTCAGGGCGCAATCCACGGAACAAATACAGATTCTGATCATCCAACGAGACAGGCCGACCAGCAAGCGCAAGATCTTCTATCACAACCTGCGCACGGGCGATATAATCTGCGATCGATGAATCACCCTGCCGGAGCGATTGTAATTGGCCGAAAAGGAAGAGAATTCGGGAATGCGAAGTCGAAGCTAACGATTGCTCAATAGCAGTTGTAACACCCCCATTTTCCAGACCAAAAAAATTTATTAAAACGGGATTTATTTAATTAAAAATCACCTTCAATTTTGCGAAAGCCCAAAAACAAACAATAGAAAAATAGGGATGCTACCGCCACATTTAGATAATTCTTATATCTAAACGCACATGCTAAAAACAACTCTACTAAAAAAAAAATCCAAAACCAATACTAGTACAATTAATTAAATACATTTCTTTTAAATACAACCTCTAGACTATTTAATAAAATAAACTCCAAAGATTAATCTAGAAGGGTGTAACACTCTCATGCTCCAAATCATGCAATCGTCACCTGCAAAATTAACTAAAGGGAAAACAAAGTCAGCACGACGGCTGGTAAGACTTACTCCACCCTGTAAAATGTTTTGCACATAGCACATAACATATAGGAGCATATAATACCACATTAACCCCTTAAGCATTTTATTTCTCATCATTACCAATAATTTTCAACCAATGAAAATGTAACTTGATGAAGAAATAATCACACATAAATATCCACAACATTCCTAGGAGATCAAGGCATTGCCTATCCATAATCAAAATTAATTCAATCACTCTTTCCTCAAGATTCACCATATAATGTTACCTCAACATTTGTATATAATCATTCTCCTCAAGACATTTCATAATAACATCACAGCTCAAAAATTCATTAACTTTTCAAATAACCATCCAAGAGATAATTCCAATATCTCATAAAAATAATGATAATACCAAATAGGAAATTCCAATCTCCCAATTATTCTCTTTCCAAGAGGAAACCTTACAAGAGTACATATTGAATTTCTCAAAGTCATCCACACTTAAAAAAAATATATATAGTGTCAATGAGAAATGGGTACCAAATGAATAATTTTCAAGTTCTCAAATATAAATTTTCATAAACAGGGAGTTTTATGTCACTGCTCACTTCACAAAATAAAAGCATCAAATGGCACCATCCTCATGACAAAATATATATACATAATTATAACCTTCAAAATTCACATCTTATATCAAAAGTCATTTCATCCCAGTAGCTCATCCAATTTTACACTATCTATAACCTTTGTACTAATTAAATAAATCCAAATATAAATAATCCATCAATACTAATCATCCAATCAATACTAATACATCAAATACAATGTACCAATATTCCACACCTAATTATTGTACTAGAATTCTATCTACGAACACACAATGCACTGTATGTTAATTTATGATTGAATATAAATACAGAATACATACCATCTCACCCCACAACATATACATTATTTAATTATTTCATAGTAATTTAACAATATAATTAAGGCCGCAAGCTGCTAACATACACAAACAAATATGTATCACATAATTATCCAATAATAAATTCAACAAATAAACACTAAGTAAAAATTTACTTTGGGGTAAATAAATTTTTGAGTAGACATAAATCTTACTCATAGAAGCCTAGGTTCCCGTTCACACCACACTCTATAGCAACCTGACCAATAACCTGTTAATCAATAAATCTAATTTAGTTTACTACTATTAATATTAATATTATTTATTAATCCTCAATTATCAGTACGTCCACCATTTCCATTTACTTCATCATTTCATATTTATCTATTATCATTACTACAAAATACGAACAGCATCAACATCACCATAGTATTACCTTAATTATCATCATCTCTACGTATCCATAGTCATCATATGTAAGCTATCATCCTCATCTCTACTTTCACCTTCACCCATTGTTTACGACACCACACGCCACTACCGTCGCTACAGTTTGTCGGAGAAGGAAAATAAGTCGCCGAGAGGGAGAGCCAGTTCGCCACATCCGATCTGCTTTGCCGATCGCCATGGTCCAGCTCCACCATTGATGGTCTATGCTGGAAAACTCCACCGGATTGCTGATGCCATCAAACACTCGACGTTCTGCTACTTAGTCGGACAGGCTGACCGGTTCGCCCATGGCCGAAAGAGGAAGGAGATTGTGAGGTTGGCGTGGTGGCTGTGAGGGGAATGATGAAGGCAGAAGCATTGTAAGGAAGTGAGAGAGATGGTAAGGAGAGAGATACAGGCTTGTAGAGAGGAGGATTAAAAGAGAGAGAAAGAAAATGATAGTAGATGGACGAGAGAGACAGAAGAACGGAGAGTTATATTAGAGATAGAGATGGGAGAGAGACTGTGATGTTTGGTTTTTCAGCCGTGTAGGTAACGTATATATATGCATATTAATCACAATTAACAAATGATTAAAGCTGATTGGGAATGATTAGGTAGACGTAACATATATATAGATATATATATATTTATGATAAGTATAATAAGATAATTTAAACAATTTTTCTTATATAATATGTAACGTAAGTGTGTATATATATATATATATATATATATATTTAGACATTTGAGACTAGGATAATTAAGAAGATTAGGGTATATATACACATATATACAAAAGTAAGTATTATTAAAAAAACTAGTATTTTCGCCCGTGCAATGCACGGAATGGATTTGTTATAATATATTAAAAATATTTGGATTAATATATAATTATTTAAATTAGATCATCAAATATTATATAGTGCAATTGAAGATATGTTTTGGATCATTTATATTTTTTGATGTTATCATTATTGCTTGAGTTTGAACAAATAATTGCTCACTTTAATAGCTAATGTGTAGATCTATGCATGCAGTGTTATAACTTTAGATATTTTATATATCATTAGATTTTTATAAATTGGGCAAATGTACTTGTTCTCTAACAACTCAGTTATAGAAATCAATTGTTATCTTAAATCATTTGTATGGAACATATGTTTTTTGTCTAGATATATAGCAATTTTGTCATTTTGTAATAAAAAAAAACATGAGTTAATGAATGCATTTTTTAGTTTTCCTTCCTTTACAGTTTCCCTTAAGAAAACATGAGTTAATTAATCCATCTGTTAAGCATTTAATTAGTCCGCCGGTCAAACTAAGAAGAACTGAAACTCAAATAAATATTGTGTGGTAAATCAAAAGCAAAACAACCAAGGCTATCATGCATTGGGTTCAATCTTAGACTTTTTCAAACTCTTTGAAGACGATGAACAATCCATGTTTATTATTCTCTTCAAAGACGGTTGTTCAGGAGTAGTTTCATCAACGGAGATGACTTCTAGATTTGTCGAATATGTAGCTTCCAGTGGTGTTATGCCCTGGTCAAGGCTAAAAAAATTTTATTGCATGAGGTAGAACGAAATTGTAATTAAAAATTACCTTGGTTGCTATCCACACCTCCAGGAGCCTTCAACACTCAAAATCCTTGAGTTTAAACATGTCTTTGGAAAATCAGAATCATCTTAATCCGTAACGCTAATCAAAGTGTCATTATTCGTTTTCATAATGTACTTTTGCTCACACGACTTAAACCTCATGTGAGAGGTTTGCACAACAAAATTGTGAATATTATAGATTTTTCCTTCCTTCAAAAGTTTATTGAATTGTTTGACAAA
Organism: Ipomoea triloba; assembly: GCF_003576645.1. Lineage (NCBI taxonomy): Eukaryota > Viridiplantae > Streptophyta > Magnoliopsida > Solanales > Convolvulaceae > Ipomoea > Ipomoea triloba. Next base: position 4,637,041 of record NC_044925.1, on the reverse strand, counting down.
TTCTTTAGAAATTTGTAAATACATACAAATTCCATGAGGGAATCACCCATAAATATTAATATTAATATTAATTAATAAATAAATATTATAAATTTTATATTTTTTTTTATCATGAATATACTAAAAAATAGTAATAATTCATTATGTGATTATATTCTGTGGATAACAAATCTATATTCTATGATATATAATGAAGTTTGATTGTCTAATATACAACATACAACATAAAGTAAAAATTCAGTATTCTAAAATAAGTCATTTAACTAATATACTATGAGTATGAGTCTAAATTATAATATAAGTCTAAACTATAGTATTAATCCAATATTAATAAATAAATAATATAAATTTATATTCTATGAGTAACAAATTCATTTTGTGATTATATTTTGTGGATAGCAAATCCATTATAGAGCATGCCAATGTACCTTGGAGTCATGGAATAAGCATGCCAGTGTTTGTTGGTTGATGGCAACACGTTGATATTCCTTGGCCAAATAACAACGCATAAACCGGAGCCTTATAGAGCTTTTCCTTGTCCTGAGGGACGTAATTTGACTCCATTACTAAGCAATAAAGAGAAAGATGAGAAATTACAGAGAATAATAAAAAATATATAATGGTCGAATATCAGTCAATTAGTGATCCTTTTATATATTCCGCCAATTAGTAATATCAGATTAATTTTCAACTAATTATTCTTTTGTTTTTTTTTTAATTTTCAATCAATTAAAATATGAGATGCAGTCATGCAGTGATATTTTTACCTAATTTCTGTTCCATTTTTAATTGATGATGTAGAATATTATTATTGAAATATTCCCGTTTCATTTTTAATTTCCGTCCATTTTTAATTTACCTTTAATATTATTTAAAATATGCCTTTACTATTGATGATGTAGAATAGTGTTATTGAAATATTTCTATTCCTTTTTTTAATTAAAATGCAATGATCTGACAATTTCCTTTTTCATTTTAGTCAATTATAGATTTTTTTTTTATTTGTAGTCAATTATTTATATTCATTTACTTTTATATATTCAGTCAATTAGTAATATCATATTCATTTTTAGTCGATTATTCTTCCTGTGACCTCTCACTTGGGAGGGCCACAGCTATGCCGCTTGACCACAAGGCTTTTGGCCTTTCTATTTTTAATTTACTTTTACTATTGATGATGTAGAATATTATTATTGAACTATTTTCGTTTCATTTTTAATTTCTGTTCCATAATTTAAAATTGTGAAAGATTTACGATTTAATTGTGATTTGATTTATTCTACTGTGTAATATTATTGTGAAAATTTAAAATGTAATGATTTGACCATTTCCTTTTCCATTTTAATTAATTATGGATATATATTTTTAATTTTCAATCAATTATTAATATTCCCTTTTCCAATTGACATAATTTCCGTTCTCTTTTCTACTTCTAATTTTCAATCAATTATTAATATTCATTTCCTTTTCCAATTTACCTAATTTCCGTTCCATTTTAAAATGATAATGTAAAATATTATTGTGAAACATTTCTATCATAATAATTACCGTAATTACTAATAATGAATTATAATCGATTATAATTAATATTATTTGGATGGAAAAATTTTGGAGGATATTGTTTTTATATATAGTATAGATAGATTCTATATTTGTAATTACCGTTATAAACGGATTTAATAGGAAAATTTAAGTAGGAAGTTATATTAAGAGTTTTGAAATAATATTATTATTATATTATTAATATTAGAAAAATTATATTCAAAGTTTTAGATTATTATTACGAAGTATTATATTATTATTATTATTATTATTATTATTATTATTATTATTATTATTATTATTATACTCTTAACAGAATAGGTAAGCAAAAAAACTTGATTACCCCGAATGACTCTGTTGTTTTCTTTAGATCCCAATAAAGCACTTTATGGGAAGGGACCCAAACAAATTAAAGAAAAAGCGAATTGTGTTGAAGTAAAAATGGTGTAGGGGAAACCGTTTATGTTTTTTTTTCTAAACGAACAATTAATTAATTAATTTTTAATAGTTTTCTTTGTTTCCTATTTTTTTAAGAATAGAACTGAGTTACGGTTGAACTGTTACAATAATCTAAAGTGTTTGATTTCCTTGCACAGGTTGGGAAGCTTGAAGCGGCAGAGTGAATCACGGTAGAAGTGAATTTCACAAATTTAATAGGTTTACAGAATTCAAATACTTAGTTAAGGAGATAGGGAATGCTTTAATTTGGGGCCGTTAACTTCCACCAGTAGCATTTATCTTCTGGTTCTTCTTGTTTATTTTCCTTGGTGCCTTCCATCCCAAAGGCGCCTTCTATGAAAATTTTCTTATTGCGGGATAATAATAATAATAAAACAAAAAATAATAATAATAAAACGAAACATCACCATCATTTTGTTTTTCTTTTCCTTTTCTTTTCTTTCTTCTTCCATTCTTCTTTCTTCATTTTCTTTTCTTTCTTCTTTCCTCTCTTCTCATAATAATAATAATAATAATAATAATAAGAAAAAGAAGAAAACGTTACCTGCCATTTCATCATCTTCTTCTTCGACTGGCGGGGAGAGAGAGATAACCATAGGAGGAGAACTTGCCGGGGAGGAAGAACTTGTCACCGTCGCAGATCCGTCGCCGTCGTTGTTCGCCTCTCATCTGCGAAGGAGAGGAGAGTTCACAGTATATACTATTTAAAATAAAAAAAAATACATATGCTACAAAAACAACCAAAACCATTGTGGCATATATATATAATAATAATAATATGTAATAATAATTGATTGCTAAATTTATGAAAATATATATGGTTAACTAATATAATCAATAATTTACTAAAAATAATTGTCCAATTTACCTTATAATCAATAAATTAATTAATAAATAATCAATACATTAATTAATTAATAAAATCAATATTTTGACTAAAATGCCTTAAGTTTGGGCGGAAAAGCTTGGGAGGAGGATAATACTTTTATATATAGTATAGATATAGATTAGTTGTAATAGTAATATATTTAATATAATATATCAGGAGTAAAATTATTAGTAAGAAAATTAGTAGGCTAGTCTTAAAAGATTTTGAGTTCCTACAAATAATATACTAGTAAACCAAAATGTTTATGAACCTTATAGTAAAATAATTCATTTAAACGAATAATAGTACTCAAAATTAACCGGGTATTACAGCAGTCCACAGAGACTTGGACGAGTCACGGGCTCACGGCCGATTGTAAGATGCATGACTTCCGTCGACAAAGAAGACACCAACATACTAAGGACTCCCTGGTCTTGGCGCACCCACAGAGCATAAGCTGGATTCGGAAAAGCGGGCGTAGTAGCGTTGGCTGCAGGGAGTAACGGGTTGGGCATGGGATTCGATCCATCAACAAATCCCATCAACTCATGTCCACATAAAAACGGGACAACTTGCGCACGCCAGAACAAATAATTCTTGTTAGTCAATTTGACACTAACAAAGTGATGGGCAGCAGAAAGAGAGGTTACGGTCGACAGATCCGTCGGCAATGAGGAAAGAAACGTGGACTAACTGATTTAACAGATTGTTTGTATTCAATAATGTTCAACCTTTACAATGATAAGAGCTAGAGATATATATACAAGAGAAGTCTCAAATAGACTAGAATTGATATTCCTAGTGTGACTCAAATACAGAGTCCTAATACCCACAATGGAAGTAACTCCTATATAGAGTATAGTGCAACATGGTTTATATTTTTATAATATTAGAGAAGCATTTGAAAGAGATAAATATAATTAAAGAAAAATAGCGATTCCTATGTTAGTTATAAATTGCTACTTTCTATAAATATTAGGACAAAAAAATTATTTTTCTAATATTTGAATTACAAATACATAGGGAGGTAAATAGTTTAATTAAAATAGTTGACTTACTTGTTGATGGAAATCTCCATCTTCCATTTGTGCATTGATTAATAACTTAGCTGCTTTGTGTAAAGGAGTTGGATCCCTCTTAGCCTAGTTAACAAGGAAATATATAGGATAAAAGATACCCTTAAGGAACATTAGTTGTTCCTTGAGCATACATTAAAGCGTACTACTGGATTTCAAATAAACTGTACTAACCTGTCCAGTGTTTGTTATGCCATGGACCCAAATCCACCTTGCAATGTTGATCCAGGTTTATGTTCACAATTTCATAACTCCATGTTCATAATTTCATAACTCCATGTTCACATTTTCATAACTCCATGTTCAGAGTTTTATAACTCTATATTCACAATTTCATAACTCCATGTTCACAATTTCATAACTCTATTTTGTGAACATACAGTTCTAAAATTTTGAGCATAGAACTATAAAATTATAAACATAGACTCGAGTCCACCTTAATTCGTACGATTTCCTTCCAACGGTATGTATTTTTGCTCCATAAAATTAACAACGGAAGAGCAAGAATTTGACAAATATAAAGTGCTATAGTTACTATACGATGGCTATATATATATATATATATACACCAAGATCAGGTGTGAAGGAGTTCTCAAATGAAAATGCCCATAAATCTCAATTATTAATTTCGTTCAGATCTACTATTCTTCAAAAACAATTTCACTTCGAATCAACAAAAAATATGCAATTAAAGACACAAACTCGGTACTCGAAGACTCGAAGTTCAAAATTCTGCACTCGAAAGCACAAAGATATGTAATCGAAGCAATTATGTGGTAACAAAAAGAAGAGTTATTCAACTTAAGTGTTATTGAAACAATTACCCTTACAAAACGTTTGTAACTCTCACAAATTTCATGAGAAATTTAGTTATACGTTGTTGAAAAGAAGACGAGATATAATAAACATGGCCCATAATTGTGCACTTGAATGCACATAAATGTGCACTAGAAAGCACAGAAATGTGCACTCAAATGCTATGCACGAAGACAAAACATATGCACTCTAAGAGATATGTACTCAAAGAGTGAAAAATGTGTACTCGGAGACAATGACCATCTAAACATACATTCACAAAATTACCATAATGCCATCCACTACATTTAAAAAAAAAAATTTCTTCAATCTAGACCGTTGATTTGGACTAGAACAATGTCTAAGATTTGACCCTATTTTTTTCACCTAATCCCCTCATTCACATCTGATCTCTTATATATATAGGGGAACGCTCAATTGAGAATGGTTGCCCATGAGAGAAATCAGAACCACTCACAATCATCCACGTGTCTCGATTCGACGAATCACATGTAATTTTTAAAAAGCAAAAAAGCGACGCGGTGACATTTTCGTAAATAACGCAAACTTTGGTACAAGTAAAATGTGTTACAAGTGCAAGTAACTAGTGCAAGTTTGCAAGTAAAAAGTGCAAGTAAATTCACTTACAAGTGCAAGTAATTTACCTTGATAACATTCGTGCAACTAATGATAACGTTAGGTGCACTTAATATTGATGTTCAATGTACATTTTACTTGTGATAAGGATTAATTCCCTTTGTATTGAATTGCATAGCAGTATATGTAAAGTATAATGTAGATCAGAAAAATGACTCTCAATTCATCCCTTTCATTAATTGCTCTTGAATCATAGAGAGAAGGGAGAGAGCATAGCTATTGAGTATTCTAGAGAGAAGAAGAGAGGGCCAAAAGTCCCTTCCATTAAGGGCTCCAGTCCCTTATATAGGGCTAAGAATTATACAATACGTTGAACATACGTATACTATTCGTAGGGTGGTATACTCAGGGTATATTCCCTATCAACTAGCACTTGTAATAAATTTTACTTGCACTTAGGTGCACTATATGAAACTGTTACTTGCACTTTTAACACAATTTACTTGTAATTCAATGTTCAATTATTTACGAAAATACCAAAGCATTTTTTTTAAAAAATCAGGGTTTTTGATCTGTTAGATTTAATTTGGACACATGAACGGCTGTGAATTGTTCTTAGTTCTCTCCTTGGCTACCCATTCTCACCTGAACGGGATCATATATATATATATGAGAACCTATATTAACATTTCAACATGAGAACCAATCTAGGTCCTTTACCAATATTAGTGGACGGTGGATGTCATCCATATAACACAATGCACACACGTTGTCGTTGGATGATGCAACATCAAGGAGGCAAATTATTGTGTGGATCATGATCTATATAGATGTGTGGACCATGAGTGCAATATATATTTTTAATATATATACTAAAAGGACATTATTTGTGTGCTGAACGTATATTATTTGATAATATATAAAAGATCATATACTTTAAAATAATGTACTTTATATACAAATAATGTAGTATATAAAAATGTACTTTTTATTTATCGTTCACACAAATGTGTTGACCATGGTCCATGAAATAATGACTAACGTCAAGGATGTGTACAGGTTCTCAGGTTTACACAATAAGGTAGGTTCTCTCACACAGACACAAAATTGGTGGCCAATAAAACACGCAATGAGATATGCATCATTGATCTATCTGGATCAACTGCTGAGGAGAAAAATCTTTTTGCACTCATAGTATAACTTATATACTTGTAGTATAAAACTTATGCACTTGTAATATAAACCTTGTGTATTTTGTAGTATATATAAATCTGTGTACTTCAAAGTTAAAAAAAATATTATCAAAATGTCAGTTTAGTTTTTAAACTTATATTACTCTTTGCACTAGTAGTATAAAAAGTTGTGCACTATGTAGTATAAATCTATGCAACTCAAAGTTAGAAAAAATTACCAAAATCTCATTGCATTTTTTTTTTCAATTTTACATCATTCGGGGGCATTAATTTGGACCAGATCAAAGGTTGAAATCTCACCCATTTTTTACCTTGGGCCTCTTTTTATTTGATATATATATATATATATATATATATATATATATATATATATATATGAGTTAATACCCATTTTGGTCCCTCGACTATAGCGTAATACTTGATTTTGTCCCATAGAATTAAAAGTACCCAATTTAGTCCTCTAACTTGTAAAATTATGCTCAATTTGGTCCTCCGTTACAATTTCCATCCACCAGCCGTTATATAGAGGGGCAAAATCGTCATTTTCAATAGTCGAGGGACCAAAATGGGTACTTAATAGTCGAGGGACCAAAATGGGTACTTATTATTATTATTATTATTATTATTATTATTATTATTATTATATTTAATATTGGGACAATATCTCTTAGTTTAGTTTTGTATATCAACATTAGGGGTGTGTAATCTATTAATCGAACCATTTTAACCGAAGTTTTTAAAACTTTAACCGTTAATCGATTAATCGGTTGGTTAACAGATTAACCGAAATTTTTAAAGCAACAATTCTAAATCCTAAAAATAATACCTATTATAATAAATCTAATTAAAATAATACATATAATAAATCCATAACAAAATATAGAAAAACAATATCATAAAAGTTCAGTTAAAAATAGTTAACCAACAAATTCGAACCCAATTAACCGTTAATCGAAATTTTAAAAAATCTTTAACCATTAACCGAACCGAAAAAGTTTAGTTAAAAATAGTGAACTGACAATTTCAAACCCAATTAACCGTTAATTGAAATTTTAAAAAACCTTTAACCATTAACCAAACCATTGAATCAAAATTTTAAAAAGTTTAGTTAAAATTTTAAAAAACATTTAACCATTAATCGAACCGAACGGTTAACCATTGTTTAATTAACTGAACTTTTTCGGTTGGGTTAATGGCTAACTGTTTTTTTTTTTTAAAATTTCGGTTAATGGTTAATTGAGTTTGAATTTGGATTCGGTTAATGGTTCAAGATTTTCTAAAAATTCAATTAATGATTAATTGGGTTTGAAAGTGTCGGTTAACCGCTTTTAACAGAACTTTTTCAGTTCGGTTAATCGTTAAAGGTTTTTTAAACGGTTAATTGTGTTCAAAATTGTCGGTCAACTGAACGATTAACCGAAATTTTAAACATATATATAACTAAATAAATAAATAAATATATAATCTAATATGTAAAATCTCTATAAATTTGTAATGTATTTATGATATTATTTTTGTATATTTTCTTATGGATTTATTACTATATGTATTATTTTAATTGAATTTATTATTATAGGTATTACTTTTAGGATTTAGAACTTTAGCTTTAAAAAGTTCGGTTAATAGACCAATCAATTCCAAAAAAATTTTAATTCGGTTCGGTTAACGGTTAAAGTTTTAAAAACTTTGGTTAAAACGGTTCGGTTAATAGATTACACACCCCTAGTGTTGATATATAAAACTAAACTAAGAGACATTGTCCCAATAATAATAATAATAATAATAATAATAATAATAATAACAATAATAATAATAAATACTCATTTTGGTCCCTCAACTATTAAGTACCCATTTTGGTTCCTCGACTATTGAAAATGACGATTTTGCCCCCATTTTTAACGGCTGATGGATGGAAATTGTAACGGAGGACCAAATTGAGTATATTTCACAAGTTAGAGGACGGACTAAATTGGGTACTTTTCTATGGACAAAATCAAGTATTACGCTATAGTCAAGGGACCAAAATAGGTATTAACTCTATATATATATAAAGATTAACTGATATACATACCATACTTGGGCAAGATTCAAGGCATTCCCCCCGGCCACCTTCTTGGTTCTGTTTTGATAGGTAGAAGTGAACAGCTTTGCGAATGGCTTCACTATTCTCGTAATTCTTTCCTGCAGCTGCCAGCCCTAATAGGGCAAAGCAAGTGCTACTAGGGCGAGAAGAAGTTTTTTCTTTTTTTTTGAGTACTACTAACTCTCTTATAATGTAGTAACAACTCGAACCCACCCCTTCTACTTTAAGAGCATCTTCTTCAGCTTTACTTTTTTTTTTTTTCTTTTTAATAGAGAAGGAGGCTCATTCTCAAAAACCCTAATGAGAAAAAGATAATGCGCTTAGTACTTTACAAATTTTAGTCTACCTTTTTATTCTTACACACTTTTGTCCCATCATTATCAAATCAAAACAACAATGTCAACAACCTGCCAAAGAGTCAAACACACAATTCAAACCCAAGCACACATCAGCAAAATAAAATAAACAAGGGAGACTATAGTCTATAGGCATATAATAACAGATCCCATTTCGCACATATCAACCCCCCTGTCCTCAATCTACCCCCACTGCTATTCTCAAACAAATCTCTGTCAGCAGAATTCCTTTCATTCAAAAAAAAAAGAAGAAAAAACCTTTCAAAACTTAGGCCCTTATCACTGCTAGCCCTACTGCCAGCTCTAAGAGCCAAACCTCGTCTCATCACAGCAGCATCATTGGCTCCTCTAGAGACTTCTCCAGATTCACAGCCATACTTCATTCATCCAGCACCAGCATAACCTGCAAAATCAATAAGCTCATTAGGTTGTAACACTCTCTTTCTTTTCTATTCTCACTCTCTCTCTCTCTTTTAATCACATTCTTTCCTCATCCCTCTCCTCTTTTCACTTTTACTGCATCTCAATCTTCTCTCGATCACATCTCCTCATTTTATCTCAGTCTCTCTTTTTTTATTTTTTCTTTTTTTTTCTTTTTGTCAAATCACTCACCACCATATCCCCTTCTTTATCCCTTCCCAGGATCCCAAATATAATTGTCATCTCTCAGCCATACAGCCAAGGATCCCACCACTCCATTCCTTTCAGAACCGGGTTGGCTGAAGAATAATGCAGGAACCTTGCATAGCGTACACATTGAGGTGGGAGTGCTTTAAGTGGTTTGAGTCTGATGGTGAAAATGAATGAAATGAAGAGGAGAAAGGTGAATGAAAAAAAAAAAAAAAGACTGAAAAAAGAAAGAGGATTTATGTAAACAGAAGAAGAAGAAGAAAAAAAAAAAAAAAAAAAAAAGAAGATGAAGGAAGAAGGGATTGTGGATAGGTTGTGAGTTTGGAGAGCCATTGCTTTGCATCTGATTATCACAACCGTTTCTTACACTTATTTTAATGCCTAGGATTTGTCCTCATTGTCCTCTAATATTGTGTCCTCATGTGAAGAGCTTAACACAATTATAATAACGGAAGCCTTTCAACCCTTTTCCCATTCTCTTATTCATTTCTTCAATGTTTTAATGTGTTTTATTTTTTGTCTATATCCATATTTCTTTTAAGTGATTCAATTTATAATGTGTTTTCTATTTGAATTATTTTATTAAATTAATTATGTTTCATATATTGTTATTAATATTTTTATAAAGTTTTATTGTGTTTTATTTTTCCTGTCCATCCAACAATATTTATGATTATATTCTTTTAAGTGGTTATTTTTTAAACTACATCTTTTATGTTTCGCCCCCACTGAGAAATCTTTTTGGATCCGCTACTGCTTGCAACTGGTTTTTGCTGCAATTCAATTGTCTATATTTGCAGCTTATGCTAGTGGTTTAATGCTTTCATTCTAAGGCTGCAAGCATATGTTTCTCTTCTTTGGCCAAGTAAATGTTTGTTTTGATTTCAATGCTTTTAATTTCTACTTTTCTTTTTATCTTCTTTGAACTCTTTTATCTATTAGTTTCTTATTGTTGATATGTTGTATGTTGTTATTGCAAAGTTGCCTTTCTTGATTTGTTCTTAATTGAGATTAGTGTTGCAGAGAATTCCAGTCCTGAATGCAACTTATGTTGTTGTGCATTTTTTTCCCTTCAATTTACACAGGCTGTGAGTTTCATATATATATAGGGTCATAATCAGGTGTGGCGTCCCATCAGTGCGGCCGCACCACTATGTATACAAATATACGCCACTCTTAGAAAATGCATCACACAAATATGCATCATTAGGTACGCATCACCAAAAAACACACTACGAGGTATGTAAATATACACCACACAGTGATGGTGCAATATCTTTGGGTGTGTGGTGTGTTTTTGTGTATTTTCATATGGTGCAATATTTTTGGGTGTGTGGTGTGTTTTTGTGTATTTTCATTGGTGCGACCACATTTGAAGAGATTTATATATATATATAGAGAGAGAAAGAGAGCGAACTTCCACATTTGAAGAGATTTATATATATATATAGAGAGAGAAAGACCACATTTGAAGAGATTTATATATAGAGAGAGAGAGAGAAAGAGAGCGAACCGAATTTGCCCAAAGGTATGTTAAAGTGGTTGTTTATATTTTTTTTGGTAAATCTACAAAGTCTTTCTCTGTCCGTTTAACAGTCAGAATCGTCACTTGTGGAATCAAACCCGGGTTCTCCCGAAATTCTTTCTCACAAAGAGAGCTCACTTGCCACTTGAGCTACCCCATTGGGTTTAGGTGATTGTTAATATTAATGGATGGTTTAATTTGGATGTTATTATCTAAAGGAATAAGGGTCAAATAGGCCATTGAACTGCACACGAAACTGCAATTAGGCCATTGAACTCAAAAACAATGCAATTGGGTCCCTGAACTACACAAATCCATGCAAATTAACCCAAAGTGACTTGTTTGACTTGATCTTCCGGTTACCAACTTTAAAAATAATATTTTGAAATAATTTTAAATAAAATACTTAATTAAAATTAAATTTAAAATTTAAAATTAAAAAAGGACCCAATCGACTTGTTCCTGTTTGTTGTTTTTTTTTTTAATTTTAATTAATTAATTTATTTAAAATTATTTTAAAATATTATTTTTAAAGTTGGTAACCCGAAGAACAAGTCAACAAGTCACTTTGGATTAATTTGCATGAATTTGTGTAGTTCAGGGACCCAATTGCATTGTTTTTGAGTTCGATGGACTAATTGCAGTTTCGTGTGTAGTTCGGTGGCCTATTTGACCCTTATTCCTTATCTAAATTTATCTTCTAGTACTTATCGCGTGGGCTCAGGGGTGTGGGGCGAACAACGGGGTTGTGACCGAGGTTGTGACCGGGGCTAAAGGTGTTTAAGCAGCAACTTACTAAGCTGAGAAGGAGCCTAAGTTTCAGGTCTGGTCAGGTGAGTACCCTCGAGATGTCGGAAGCGATTGGAAAATGATCCTCCATATACATAGAGCTGGATTCGATTTGGGCTTAGTACGCATGAGTCGGTAAGCCCGGGGTATATTCCCTATAACAACACATTACGTGGGATTATGAGATTAAACTCAATAGAATTATGATTCTCAATTGAACTAGGACTGTAGAGTCCTAACAAGAATAAAGGTTTTAAGGAGTTGAAGTTAGAAAATGATTTCATATATCTATATGAAAAGGGCGACGCGGTCTTATTTTCATAACAAGAATGGTGAATTGGTTGTCACACTAGGCTAATTTAGTTGTTTGTATTGAACATCACAACATGTCAACATACACTAGTAAGCTATCTAAAATAAGATCAGTTTAAACAAGTTATAGTTTTATACTGTCAAAAACATTTCCAACCACCTTTACTTGGTGGTCGGAAATACTTTGTAATTAAAAAAAATAAATTTGACGAAAATTTTCCGACCACTTTCCGACCACCTTAACCCTCCAACGAAAAATTGAAAAAAACCCATTTTTTGCGACTATTTTTTGGATGGTTGGAAATGAGGTCGGAAAAACGATAATTTCCCGCAGTGGTGACCGAAATTGATAATTTTGGTGACAACTTGTATTGTCACTAAATGTGAAATTCATGTAGTTAACATAATAACATTTTTAACCCAATGAGGTAGCTCAAGTGGCAAGTGAGCTCAACTCTCTTTGTGGGGAAGAATTTTGGAAGAACCCGAGTTCAAATTCCACAAGTGATGATTCCTCTTGGACCAGCTATCTTCCTTGGAGAACTTCTCAATTGGGAACTGTCAAAGGCATTAGGTAATATATATATATATATATATATATATATATATATATATGATCGCGTTCAGGTGCGTACGGATCGCCCAAGAGAGAATTGAGAGCGCTTCTCAGAGCGCCACATGTCCCAGATGTAGTTGCACCTAACGTTATAACCGTAAATTACTTGCACTTGTAAGTGAAAATAGGTGCACAAGTGCAAATAAAATGTATTACAGATGCAACTAAATTGTACACTTAGCATCAATACTAAGTGCACCTAGGCACCTAATGTTATAACTAAGTGCACCTAGGTGCATGAATGTTAACAATGTAAATTATTTGCACTTGTAAGTGAAAATAGGTGCCCAAGTGCAAGTAAAATGTATTACAGGTGCAAGTAAATTGTACACTTAGCATCAATACTAAGTGCATCTAATGTTATAACTAGGTGCACCTAATGTTATAATTAGGTGCACCTAATGTTATAACTAGCTTGGTGCACTTAATGTTATAATTAGGTGCACCTAGATTGCACCCAGGTGCATGAATATTAACAAGGTAAATTACTTGCACTTGTAAGTGAAAATAGGTGCGAAAATAGGTGCACTTGTAAGTGAAACTAGGTGTACTTATATCACAATTACTTGCACCAAAGTTTGAGTTATTTACGAAAATGTCACCGCATCGATTTTTTAAAATTACATCTGATTTGTTGATCTGGACACGTGGACGGCTGTGAAGCGTTCTCATTTCATTATTGGGCGATAGTTCGCATTGGAGCACGCCTATATAGTCGAAACAATTGCTGATTTGTCTGAATAAAAACTGTATTCATTTTTAGTCGAAATTGTATTTGTAATTTATTAAAATAATCTTAATATTTTGGACTTTTTGAATATTTTAGCCGCCATTAATAATTTCTTTGGTTGAAAGCATGAAACTTTCATCTATTATTATTATTATTGTTATTATTATTATTTGCCGCCATTATTGTTTGTTTAGAGATGACATTTTATATGTCTCACCTTATATTTATTTTATCCCGCATTTGTTGGAAAAAAAATAATGGATTTTTCTGTAGGGCTTATTTTAAGGACATAACAGACAATATATTTAATTGTATAAGTCAAATTCATACCTCTACTTTTTTAACATTTTGGTAGGTCTTGATATATTATTAGGATGGCGAGCAAAATTTTTAAGTTTATTTTAGGTTGGTTGACTCGTTGAGCTATGTTCTAACACTAATATACTTTTTGGATACTACCAACTCTATTACAATGCAGTATTTATTTTAGGTTGGTTGACTCGTTGAGCTATGTTCTAACACTAATATACTTAATTACATCGATAGTATGTAAAGGTGCTTGACATGGTCAAAACATTAAATATACCGATGTATGACATAGGCATGTGTTGATGAAGATTGATGGGATTTCAAAGAGAACAATTTGGTTAAGCATATGCATTATGGAAACTTCTGAGTCAAATGAAGGTCAATTAATCATATACTATACGGAGTATATGTTATCCATTCAATCCTAAATTTCTTCATTGAATATTTGAAAGCATGACCCCAAATATTTCTCTATATAAACCTCAGCCTATCCTCCTTTGGATCATACATAACACAAATTTCAACACTTTCAAAGATCATTCAACACCCAAAGTATGAGAGTTGCTTTTTTGTTTACCATTTTCCTTTTATCCATTGGTGCTTGGGCACCTTTGTGTTCTTGTCCTGCTACCATTCTTGAATGCCTTAATGATCGTTCAGACCCCTCTCATCCAATCTCCCCAGTTATATACACCCCCAACAATGGTTCATTTTCTTCTGTTTTACAAGAATACATTCGGAATAGGAGATTCAATGAATCATATACCAAAAAACCACTTTTCATTGTGACTCCTAAACATCTATCCCACATCCAAGCATCCATACTATGCGCCAAGGAGCATGGCCTCCAAATGAAAACCCGGAGTGGCGGTCATGACTACGAGGGTGTATCGTATGTCTCTGACGTGCCGTTCTTCATCCTCGACATGTTTAAGTTTAGGGCTATCAATGTTAGCATCGAGGATGAGACTGCATGGGTTGAAGCTGGAGCCACCATAGGGGAAGTTTCATACAGAATTGCTAAAAAGAGCAACGTGCATGGCTTCCCTGTCGGTGTGTGTCCGACCGTGGGAGTGGGAGGCCATTTCAGTGGTGGTGGATATGGAAACATGATGAGAAAATACGGTCTCACCGTGGATAATATCATCGATGCCAAGTTGATTGATGTAAATGGCCGTCTACTCGATCGCAAATCTATGGGGGAGGACTTGTTCTGGGCCATAACTGGGGGTGGGGCCTCAAGCTTCGGAGTTGTTTTATCTTACAGAATAAACCTAGTACGTGTGCCACCTAATGTAACAGTTTTCCTAGTCAAAAGAACCTACGACCAAAACGCTACCAACCTCGTTTACCGCCACCAGCGCGTCGCCCACAAGCTAGACCACAACCTCTTCATCCGGCTAACACTCGACGTTGTGAATAGCACCACACAACCGAGACAAAAAACCATACGCGCCACCTTCAGAGCCCTATTCCTAGGAGACACCAAAACCCTTCTCTCCACCATGAATGAAAGCTTCCCAGAGCTAGGGCTAACCCAGAGTGACTGCACAGAAATGTCATGGATAGAATCCGTACTCAACTACACCGATTTCAAATTCGGAACCCGCCCCGAAAAATTGCTCTCTAGGAAACCACAAGTCCAAGTCCACTTGAAGAGAAAATCAGATTATCTCCAAACCCCAATGCCCAGAAAGGGCATAGAGTTCATCTTCAAGAAAATGGTTAAGCTTAAAACACCCAAGCTCACATTCAACCCCTACGGCGGGAGAATGGCGGAGATTCCCTCCACCGCAAAACCATTCCCCCACCGTGCCGGAAACATCGCCAAGATTCAATACGCAACAGACTGGAACGAGAGTGGGTACGAGTTTGCACAACACTACTTAAAAACCACAAGACAGCTTTACGAATATATGACCCCGTATGTTTCGAAGAATCCCAGGGAGGCGTTCTTGAACTACCGAGACTTGGATTTGGGGAAAAATCACAACAAGGATCCGCGAAGAAGCTACCTTGAAGGGAAAACATATGGGTTGAAGTATTTCAAGGAAAATTACAATAGGTTAGTGAAGATAAAGACCAAAGTTGATCCAGATAACTTCTTTAGGGATGAACAAAGCATTCCTACCTTCCCAACTTGGAGGAAATGAAATGAAACTACTTAATTAGTCTATATATGTCTCTCCTTAGTTTCACAATAAATAATGTAAAAACTTCATTCTGTTGGTTATGTACTATTAAATGTTTGTATAATAAGAATTATTTAATTTTCGCCTTTAATCTAAGTCATGTAGTCATTTTTACATTTTTTTTTAAAATTCAAGTATTATTTTTGTCATGATCCTTCAAATAAAATTTTGATAAAAAAAAAATTGTATGTTAACAATATATTTCACATTTCCAGTTCAAAAACTCGCGTTTTAAGCTCAGGAGCGTCAAAGTATTCAAGGTGGTATGGTTATGAATTAAAAGGTAAAATGGTAATTTATGCTCCACACAAATATGTTAATTATCAATGTCACCCCTAAATTATTAGTATTGTAAATGTTGCCCCTCAGTTTTCAAAACGTGACATATATTGCCCCTCCCTGAATTATTAGTTGGGTAAATGTGGTTACCCGCAGTTTTCCTTGTTCGGAGATCACATTTTTTTTCCTCCATTTTTCTTTCTTTGTTTGATCTCATTCCGTTGACAAAAATGTTTCTCCTTCTTCCTATTAGGGGATGGACAATATATATCACGTTTTGAAAATTGAGAATCAACATTTACACCACTAATAATTTAGGAGTGACATTGATAATTGACATATTTGTGAGGGGCATAAATTACAATTTTCTTGAATTAAAATATGACTTTTTTTAGTTGTTTTCTAGTGAAAATTTTGTTAGAAAAATTAAATGTGATAGTTTTGTAAACTGTTTCAGCAAATTTGTGCAAAACTAATACTTGGGAACCTAACACGAAATGACCTAATAATAGTGAGACAAAAAGTAGAAGAAATCTATACAATAAATTGTAATTTAGGGACATATAAATGGAGGAAGAGTCATAAGTGGATTTACAAGTAGTTTATATATATTTGCACTGCTTTAAATTTATAGTGGTGAGATACAAATGCACACATACATACAAAATACACATAATTAAGAATGTAGCAAAGGGCAAGCTACGGTGGATGGATACATGTTTAGCGTCTGAGAAAAGTATAAAACAAATCAAATCCCTTTATTCAACAATCCATTGGGGTTGCTCAAGTGGCAAGTGAACTTTTTTGTGGGGAAGAATTTCGGGAGTATTTAGCCTGGGTTTGATTCCCACAAGTGACGATTCTCCCTGGGCCAGCTTCCATGCCTCTCGAAGCGAACGTGGGTGTTCCTGGACCGTACGGGGAGAAAGACCTCGTGACTTTACCAAAAAAAAAAAAACTCCCTTTATTCAATCAATCAAATTTTTTGTCCATACTTAAACAAATAGTATATCTACAATTAAGCACGGTGATCACATTTTTCACAAATGATGTAATTATAGAGAAAATCATAAGCAAAAAAATTTGGAGAACTAAGTAGCATTTGCTACACTTCATACGCAAACTTACATTTCACTTTGAATTTTTCAATGTCATTACAAAATCATTTTCACAGACCGTGCAATCACTTACCATTAGGTATGAATAAATGTGCCACAATGTGTTTGAAAATGCATCATTAGGTGTGGTGCATTTTTTAGGGCATTGGTGCATTTCATTGTGGTGCATTTCCTAACACTGTGTGGTGTTTTTTTGCATAACTATTGGCGAATCTGCACCGACTGCATGGAAAACACTGTCTGTATTTGAACTATGTATATATATATATATATATATATATATATATATATATATATATATATATATATATATAGATTTCTATTCTGGTGAGAACAATTCTTTAGGTGTGGATGTGAGGAAAAATTATGGTTGTTGATTGTCTTAGATCTAATGGTTATTATTTATTTTTATATATTTATTATTGTCAATTTTTTTAAGAGTGGGGTAGTTTTTTAAAGAGTGGTGGTTACTTATATGGGTTAATCTAGGCCATTCAAATTATTAATTTAATGGTGTAGATTTGACCTCACGTCCTCACCTAAAGCCTTGTTCTCATGGGATTAAGGACCTATATATATAGTTCAAGTGTGGACGGGTCTTAACGTGTGAACAGTGCGGCCTCACCACTATGTATACAGATATACACCACTCAGTGTTTGAAAATGCACCAAACAAATATGCACCGTTAGATACACATCACCAAAAAGCACACCACTAAGTATGGAAATATACATCACACAGTGTTTGCAAATGCACAATTAGGGGCAAGGGAGTTATGGTGCATTATTTTGGGTGTGTGGGATGTTTTTTGGTGTTTTTGTGTATTTTCATGTGGTGTGTTTTCTAACATTGAGTGGTGTGTCCGCACTGTTCACACGTTAAGACGCGGTCATAAAAATATGTTACGTTAGTTTATCTAATTAAATTAGTATGCAAATTCAAATTTAAATGGTTATTTGTGTTATTTTCTTGTAATACTTTAAAAAAATAAGTAAAATAGATAATGATTGAGAGAAAGTCAAATTTTAATAAATGTTAATATGGCATGCATGCCTTCACTCTTCTTGAATTGATTAATGACAAAACCTTACATACATTATTGTGTGAGAACAATTTGCTCCATCAAGCTAAGCAAAGTGGTCCATAATAAATTAATATCCCGGAAATAGGATGGTCCCGGAAATTTGCTCCATCAAGCAAAGTGCGTGTGTATATATATATATATATATATATATATATATATATATATATAGGTATTGGATCACATGAGAACAAGTCCGTAGAAAAAAAACTAAAAACTAATCACAACTTTACATCTGGAAAAAATTGAACGCACTAGATCAGATTTAAAAAAAACGCGGTAACAGTTTCGTAATTATCACCAACTTTACTATGCAAACGTGAACACTAAAATATGCATTATTTAGACTTTTCCAGGTTTGCACATTTAGTATTAACGTTTTGCACATTTAGTTTTAACATTTTGCATACTTAGTATTAAAAGTTTGCACGGGTAGATATGCGAAAGTACATTGCAATTAGGGTTTCAATTTTAGAGTTTTATGACTGAGTATTTTTATTTTCGTTGGTCCAGTGGTTCACTTTTTACTGCTTAAGGTTTAACATTTACGGTTTAGATTTAAAATTTAGCCTTTTCGTTGATTTTATAGAATTTACCAAGTTTGCATATTTAGTTGTTAAAGATTGCATATTTAAGCATTAAAGTTCGCACTGTGGAGTTGATGATAATTATGAAACTGCCACCGCGTCTTTTTAAAAAAAATCTGATCAGAGCCATTGAACTTTTACAGATGTAAGGCTGAGATTGGTTCTTATTTCTCTCCTACCTATGAAAGTGTTCTCACAAGATCCATAGGAGAGAAATAAGAACCAATCTCGGCCTTACATCTGTAAAAGTTCGATGGCTCTGATCAGATTTTTTTTAAAAAAGAAGCGGTGGCAGTTTCGTAATTATCATCAACTCCACAGTGCAAACTTTAACGCTTAAATATGCAGTCTTTAACAACCTAAATATGCAAACTTAGTAAATTCTATAAAATCAATAAAAAGGTTAACCTACTATAAATAGTGTACAAAGGAGAAGGAATAGTGAGAAGTTACAACTAAGCTAGTCTACAGGAATGGAAATAGAGCTAACAAACTACCAAGGAGAATATTAGCCACATATAGGCTTAACACGCCCCCGCAAGATCGAGGATCCGTCGGAGACTCCGATCTTGGACCGGAAGTGGAGAAAAAGGTGGCGACCAAGTGGTTTGGTAAGAAGATCTGCCAGCTGAGTTGTTGAGGGAATATGTTGCACAACTAGCGTACCATTAGCAACCAAACCCCGAACAAAGCAGTAGTCCAATGCCAGATGTTTCATGCGCGAGTGGAAGACTGGATTTTTGCAAATGTACGTGGCACTCAAATTGTCACAAAATATGACTGGAGGATTAAGCAGACTCAACTTAAGTTCTTGCAAAAGACTCTTAACCCAGAGAACCTCTGCAGCTGCATTCGCCAAGGCTCGGTATTCGACTTCTGTCGACGAACGAGAGACGGACTTCTAGTGCGTGGATTTCCAAGAAATAAGATTACCACCCAGGTACACTAGGTACGCGGTAGTAGAGCGACCGGCAGTGGTGCAACCTCCCCAATCAGAATCAGTATACACGCGTATCGATAACGGTTGGCCAGCCCAAAGGAACAAACCATGGCATACTGTTCCTTTGAGATAATGCAGAAGTCGTTTAGCAGCCTGCCAGTGACACTCGAATAAGAAGAAAACGAGGCAGGAGCAGACGGGGAATTGGACGGTGAGTTGTTACTGGAATACACCTGGCTGTTGTTATCAGTATGCGTACTCAACGCTGTAGAGGGCGGTGGGTCTAGAGGGGCACCAAGTGTGTCTAGGGGTGAAGGCACAGCCGCTGCAAAAGAAGAAGACGACTTGAACAAGACCTGTTTAGGTGAGGTATTCTGGAAACCTGTAGCAGCTCGTAACTCAAGTTGCCGGTCTTGAGAAGGAAACACATTAGGTACAAACTGCACATGCCTGGACACATAGAGTCGATTTGAAACAAAATCAAGGCATTTATAGGCTGATTGTGTGTTAGAATAGCCTAGAAAAATACAGGGATGTGACTTCGGGTCCAATTTCTTGGTGTTATAGGGTCGTAACCACGGATAACAGAGGCAGCCAAATGGTTGTAATTTTGCATAATTAAGGGATTGGTTAAATAAAACATGAAAAGGAGACTGATTACCTAACACCGGAGTGGGGAGTCGATTAATGAGGTAAACGGCTGTGAGAAAAGCGTAAGACCAATACAAGGTCGACAAGGAGGCAGAGTGTAGAAGGGACATTCATGTTTCGATAATATGTCTATGTAGTTGCTCGGCTGTCCCATTATGTTCAGGAGTGTGGGGTGGAGTAGTGAAGTGACATATACCGTCAGCACTAAACAAGGGAGCTAGTTTAATGAACTTGCCCCCATTGTCTGAGTAAACAGAGACAATCGGAACCCCAAAGAATTTCTCAACAACCTTTTAAATTGAAGAAAAATTGTAAAAACATCTGACTTATGTTTTAAAGGATACAACCAAACATATTTTGAGAAATAATCAATAAAAATAACATATATAGTAACTGAAATCATCAACAGATTTATCAGAAGTACCCTATACATTAATATAAATTAATTGCAGAGGCTTGGTGCTAACAAGTGTACTTTTTGAGAATGGCAATTTGTGACTTTTATGTACACTACAGGATGAACAATGAAACTGACGTAGTGAGGAAACAGGAACATGAATATTACAGCGTTGCAACACAAGTTGTAACACCTTATTAGATGGATGACCCAGCCGATGGTGCCACTGAGAGAGGCGAGACTGATGCATAATATTTATTGTAGGCTCATAGGACAGAGGTCCATAGTAAACACCATTAATGTTCGCCCCCCGTAACAGTGCTATCCCCGTTCGAAGATCCTTTACAATAAAATGGGAATCAAAAAATTCAACGGACACTCGATTAGTTTTGCATAATTGAGATACGGATAGTAAATACTTATGCAATTGTGGGACACGCAGGACATTTTGGAGAGTGAGCACGGAAGAGGGGGTGGGAATGGTGGACTGACCAATATGAGAAATTTGTAAAGAATTACCGTCACCCGGGCGAATTTCATCGGGACCCTTGTACTCAGAGAAAGTCTGTAGAGGAGTCAAATTCGAGGTGGCATGGTGAGAAGCACCACTGTCAAACAGCCATGGTGGCGACGACCCAACAGTGGAATTAGCTGTAGGTGACGGAGTTGCCCGCATGGGAAAAATGTTATGTTCCTTTAAAAAACGGGCTAACTTACGGCAAACCCGTGTTTCATGGCCTGTGAAATTACAGAACTGACACACTATTCCGATTCGGGTGGTTGCCACCTTGCTGCCAATTTGGTCTGGGAATGCCGTTAGTACCATTATTATTGGTGCGGAACCTCCGGGCGTTTGTAGATTGTTGATTGTTCTGGGAAGTAAAGGAACCACGTTGGGTGGCATTAACTATAGCCAACATGGACTGACGTGCTTCATCAGCGGCCTTTAAGTGTCGTTCATGGTCCGTGAGAACATCTGTTAACTCTCCCAATGAGATGGAGTTTCACGAACACGGACATCAGAGATTATAGGATTGTATTCCTCCCCTAGTTGTGTCAATATGTAAACAACTAGGTCTTCGTCCTTGACTGGGCATTGAGCCAATGCGAGATCATCAGTTATGGCTCGCATGTCATTGAGATCAGATAGGTTGTAATAGATCGAGAACCTCGTGGGTTCTTCGTGAGCTTGGCCTTGAGAGAAATGATCCGTCCTCGCGAGGCACTTGCGTAACTGGCAACAAGTCGTTTCCAAGCATCATGGGCTGTTGTCGTCAAAGATATTAGAGGTTGAATTGTGTCAGTACAACTCTCTAGAAGAGCACTAACAATGATTTGGTCTTGGCGATACCAGATTGAATAGGCTGGGTTTGAGGTGGTTTAGGCAGTATCAGTGAACTGTGTTGGTTCTTTAGTTGTACCATCAATATAACCAAGGAGATTGGCCTCTCCAGACTTGAAAATTTGAGGTAGTGAGTTTAATGGGAAGGTAGGTAGGAGCATTAAGGTGAATAATTTGGTCGGTGGATGCAGAGGATGAGCTAGAGGCCATTGATAAAGATTGATAAAGGGAATGAGGAAAAAAAACTTCGTAGGAGATTCAGGCTCTTGATACCATATTAGAATATAAACTGATTGTAAGTTGTGTTCAATACTAAAAGGTTAACCCACTATAAATAGTGTACAAATGAGAAGGAATAGTGAGAAGTTACAACTAAGCTAGTCTACAGGAATGGAAATAGAGCTAACAAACTACCAATGAGAATATTAACCACATATAGACTTAGCATTCACAACTGTCCACTTGTCCATATCAACCAATCATATGTACTTTTAAAGAAACGACATGGTGACATTTTCGTAAATAACTTGAACTTTGGTGCAATTAATTGTGTTATAAGTGCAAATAGTTGGTGCACATTTCCAAGTAAAAAGTGCAAGTAAATTCACTTACTAGTGCACCTATTTTCATTTACTAGTGCAAGTAATTTACCTTGTTAACATTCATGCATGCACCCAGGTGCACCTAATTATAACGTTAGGTGCAACTAGTTATAACGTTAGGTGCACTTAGTATTGATACTCAGTGTACATTTTACTTGCACCTGTAATACATTTTACTTGCATTTGTAATACACTTGACAGATGACATCTGTTTTCACTTCTCTCCTGGGCGAGTAGTTTGCAGCTGAACGCGATCCTATATATATATATATATATATATATATATATATATATATATATATATATATATATATATATTGTTTTAAATGCAAATAGAGCTTTTCGTGCGAATTGAACCATTATGTATGTATAAATGCACGACACATGTTCGAAAATACACCAGAATAAATGCACAAATGCACTATACCTAATAGTGCATTTGCAAACACTTTGTGGTGCATTTATGCGTACCTAATGTTGAGTGACTGTATGACAACATGGGAACCTGACAATACACACACGCGCGCGCGCGCGCACACACACACACACACACACACACACATATATATATATATATATATAGATATGCGTGTTCATGTGCGGCCTGGTCATTAGGTGTGGCCGTGCGGCTAATTTGTAACCATTAGATTACAGCAAGTCATCAAATCAGCGCGCAATATATATGATTATACGTACTAAAATGCAACAGATGACAGATAAAACACACCATTCCACGCTATAACCAAATGCACCTATTCACTTAAAATTCATCAATATACGTAATAAAACGCATCATTCTACGTATTAAAATACACCACAATGTGCCTCATGTCAGATTATAAACATGCACTAATTACACATATTAGAAAACATGTACTAAAGTATGCACCATTCTATGTATTAAAATGCACCACAACGTGTGTTAAAGTTCACAATTCCACTTATTGAAAATCCCCATCTCAGATTATAAACATGCACTATTACACTTATTAAAAAATATGTGTTAAAATACACATCATCTACGTACTAAAATGCACCAGAGAACGGATTAAAACACACCATTGCACAACACAGTTACACACCATTCTACGTATGAAAATGCACCAGAGGATGAATTAAAACACACCATTCCACAACACAGTTAATGTACAAAGATACGTAATAAAACGCACCACAAATGGAGCCGAAGCTCACAGTCTCCTATCCATAGACCTCCAAACCAGTAGACCACCATTCCAAAATATAAAGTTCACATATCATAATATAAGGAGTCGAAGCTCAATAACCTCCCATCCATAAGAGCCGGAGCTAAATAAATACATATATAGGAGCCGAAGCTCAAATAGCTTCCAATTCATAGGGTTTCACACAATAGCATGAAATTCAAGGAATCATTCTCAAGAATCCAAATATCATATAATATATGCCAAGCTCATATCCAATCATGCTGAAGTGTATGTTTCCTTGAGACTCTATAGACCCAGTTTTTCTAACACACTATGCTCACTCATACGTGCACCCTCACCCGATGTACAACAAATTAGGCCAAACAATTAATTCAATAAATATATAATCAAATGAAGTTATAGTGTCAATGTAATTATTTGAAGTGATCTACTACGTATTTTGTATTTTTTTTTAATTTTATTATTATTTATTTATTTATTGAAAAATATATTAATTTATTTTGAAAGTAGGAGAGTATTATCGAGATGTAAAAAAATAATGAAGGAACATCAAATTTGGTAACGAAACATTAGAGCTCACTTTTAGAAAATTGAGAAAATATTGCAAGGATAACGATGAACTCTATTACATGAACTTCTAAATTGTACTCCATTATTTTTACTTCTTGACGGGCAACCATTGATAGATTATTTTCATTACGTGGGCCTCAATAAAGATGTTTATATCATAAATTTTTGTGAAAAACTAAAAGGTGAGTAGATTTTAAAAGTTTAAGGGTGTGTTTGGTTGGTGGGTTTAGGCATAAGGTATAGGTATCAAAGTGATTGTTATTGTTTGGTTGATAGGTTTTTAGAATACTACTATGGGTTTGGAATACCCCATTAATTGGAAAACTCATACATACCCTAATGAAATAAGGGTTTCATTTCCCTTCCTTTTCTCTTCCCCAACTATTAATAATCATTATCATCCCACCCTACTACCAAACATGCAAAAGACTTTCACCAAACTCCATTACCCTTACCAAGTATTTGATACCCATACCGATTCCGATTCACATGTGCAAACCAAATACACCCTAAGTAGTATTTTTGGATAAGGATAGCGTAGAGTCAAAGTGAGGGGCTCTTTGTGCGCAGTAAGCAAGTTTCTGTGTTCAGTAGAGTTATCATGACTTATATCTTCTCATATGCTTTTAGGGAGGGCCTTTGGATTGAAGATTCAACTTTTGGGAGCAAAATAAAAGAGGACTGAGTACGCACGCAAGTCACATTCAAATCGTCTTTTCGATAAACATTAGTTTTCTACCTAGTCAAAAACCAGTTCTTATATCGTGGATCGCGGTCCACAATGGTCCCAAAACGACGTCGTTTCAGTAAGTGGGAGACGGATCCCGTAATTGACACTACAGTTCATTTCAAAAGATACTGCTTCCTTACATTTGTTTTGATATTATCGAATGAAACTGTAGTTATATCGAAATGTAACTGTAGTTGTGTTGAAATGTAACTGCAGTGCATATGAAAAGATACTGAATAACAGTTTCACATTTGTGTTTTTATATTATCGAATGAAACTGTAGTTATATCAAAATGTAACTGTAGTTGTGTTGAAATTTAACTGCAGTTGTGTTGAAATGTAACTGAAGTTGTGTTGAAATGTAACTGCAGTATATATGAACTGAAAGTGAGTGGCGCAAATTCATCCGTATGTTTTTATTAAATCAAAACGACGTCGTTTTGGGACCACGGTCCACGATATAATTTGCGGTCAAAAACGAAGGCTGAGTTAGCTGATATATATCATTTTACATTATAAATAATGGTGGATAAACTGTCTGCTTTTATTTTATTTATTGCGCGGAAAACAATTTGGTAGGTTGTGAATTGATATATCATCCAATTCAAGTGATGACGTGATGTAGATATTAGAAAGGCAAATTATTGTATGGACCATGGTCCACATAGTTGTGTGGACCATAAATATAAGGTACATTCAGTACAAAAATAATATATTTTTAGTTTATTAAAAATGTATCTTTTATTTGTGGTCCATGCAATAATAGAGACTCGGAGTTTGGGAGCAGTTGTTATACCATGGATCCGGGTCTATGTTCACAATTTCATAACTCTATTTTCACAATTTCATAACTCCATGTTCACAGTTTTATAACTTCATCATGTTTACAATTTCATAATTTAATATTCACAATTTTATAACTCTACGTTCACAATTTCATAACTCTATGTTCACAATTTTATAACTTTATATTCACAATTTCATAACTTTATGTTCAACAGTATCAAAACTCTATGTTCACAATTTCATAACTCTATGTTCAATACTATCACACAATTTTGGAATCTATATAACAAAATTGTGAATATAGAGTTCAAAAGTTGTAAATATTGAGTAATGTAATTTCATATATTGGGATCTAAAATTGTGAATATAGAGTTCTAAATTTGTGAACATAGAGTTCTAAAGTTCTAAACATAGACCCGGGTCCACCTTGCAAGGTGGACTCGAGTCCATAGCATAATTTGCCGTTTGCAAGTGCCTAGCCCGAGGCCCATAATGATGGGCCTTGACTTAGTCTCGCGGGACCATTACATGGGTCTCGACTTACTCTTGTGGCCTAGCTATCATGACTTTAGTGGGACGTTTGGTTCGCGGAATAGGCCATGAATGGAATAGTATTCCTAATAATCGCCCTATTCCTTTGTTTAGTAAGACCTTGTATTCCTAGGAACAATGTATGTTATTGGGAATAAGTCATTCCCCTAGCAAGGGGAATAGCTATTATTTGGCCCCCCTTGGTATTATGCTATTCTGAGTGTTCAGGAATATATTATATATTTTATTAACTATTTTACCCTTGTTTAACCTAAAATAATATACATTACTTTTATCTGTCTTCTTACCTCTTCCACCATCTGTCGTATCATTTACATCTGATTGAGATTGAAATATATTCTTCTTCAATCTGTC
Source organism: Ipomoea triloba (assembly GCF_003576645.1). Classification (NCBI taxonomy): domain Eukaryota; kingdom Viridiplantae; phylum Streptophyta; class Magnoliopsida; order Solanales; family Convolvulaceae; genus Ipomoea; species Ipomoea triloba. The sequence goes on along the minus strand of NC_044925.1, from coordinate 4,609,792 downwards.
TTCTTACCTCTTCCACCATCTGTCGTATCATTTACATGTGATTGAGATTGAAATATATTCTTCTTCAAGTTTCACACAAAATGTATTTTTTTATATTTTATTCTAAACAAATATATATATATATATATATATATATATATATATATATATATGTATATACATATACATATAATTTTTTTTTACAATATTGTACCCCGTAATTGTTAAAGAATAATATTATTTAAAAATCTTTTGTAGTAACAACAACAACAACAGCAACAACAACAACAACAACAACAACAATAACAACAACAACAATAATAATAATAATAATAATAATAATCATCATCATCATAATAATAATTATAATAATAATAAAATTATTATTATATATTTTGTATAAGGGTGTTTATGTCTTTTAAAAATATATCTCATTTGTATTCGTTAAACCAACCAAACACTGAAATAACATTCCTAAAGTCTATTCATTCAGCGAACCAAACAATAGAATGTAATTCATTTTCTATTCCTTGTCTATTTCATTCCCTATAGATTACTATTCCTATTACCTTAAAATTTATTACGTGAACCAAACATGCTGTAGGGGAGTTTGTTAGTCCATGTCTTGTATAAATACTATATTGTATTTCCATTACAGGCCATGTTCAATTCCTCTGCAAGACATATTATCTATCATCATGAAATCATTATAATAGTACTACACACTTCTTGTATTCGTCCTAACACGAATTGTCAATATAATTTATCTCCGTGACTAATTCCATTAACATTTTTGTATATGTTACTCGTTCTTAATTATTGTATTTAATAATTTGGACCACCCCGAGTTAATTAAATCCAGCTTTCGTTGAGAGCCGAAATACAGGCTTGAGCGTCCTAATTCGCTAGCTATGGCAAGATCAGGATCCAACTCCCACAATTCATGTGATTCTCACAAAACTCGTGTCACCCAGCTGGCCCGAGTGGGAACGACCTCGACGAGGCCGCTAAAAGAGAAGGAATTCACTTCTCATTTATGAGTCCTCGATAAGGTGGCCAAATGTATCAATTTGTCTGCCCAGAAGTGTAACACCCCTGATTCTAGACTGAGGTAAAGGCAATAAATAAAAAGAATATAGCTACAGTTGTCTTAATTACTTATAAAAGATTGCGGAAGCGAAACTAACATAAACGGGATGTTATGCCACACCTAAGTTCAACCATAACCTAGATGCTAAGGCAAACCATAATATCCATACATCCTCAAATAAACAAATTAAGAATCCATTATTATAGCTAATTAAGGAAATCACAGCTAAGGCACACATGCCATCAATCTAAAAGCAACGTAAATAGAGCTAAACATAAAAAAGAGCAGGACTAATGCATTAGCGCGCTCACGAGTTGGTCCTACTCCATACCTGAAAATCATTATAAAACATTAGCAAAGAAATGATAAGTAAAACCCCATTCTCACTCGTAAAGGTACAATAGTATACTTTGTAATGATAATAGGTTTTAAGCCACGCATATAGAATATATGTCAATGAAACCATTATTTATTAAATATCAAGAGACTCAACAACAATAAGCTGAACCAAATATAAACCAAAGACTCCTCAATAGAACTCAATATAAAAGGACAACTCCAATATCATAAAACCATAACTCAATAGTCAAGTACTCAAGACAAGGATATATAATCTCAACAACATAAGAAATAAGCACCACAATCCAACAAGCATATCTCAATGCTTATACTCAAGAAAGTACATATATACATGCATACATATATAGAGCTTTAGGCTTAGTTCCAACTTTTACACCATATCCAACCGAAACATAAGTCCATTTGGGTCACCAGTTCATTCGAAATACCAGTCCAACTACAACGCCAAATGGAGTCAAAGCTCACAGTCTCCTATCCATAGACCTCCAAACCAATAGAACACCATTCCATAATATAAAGTTCACATATTATAATATAAGGAGCCAAAGCTCAAATAGCCTCCAATCCATAGGACTTCACACAATAGCATAGAATTCAAGGAATCATTCTCAAGAATCCAAAAATCATAATATATGCCAAGCTCGTATCCAGTCATGCTGAAGTGTATGTTTCCTTAAGACTCTATAGACCCAGTTTTTCTAACACACTTTGCTCACTCATACGTGCACCCTCACCCGATGTACAACAAATTAGGCCAAACAATTAATTATATAAATAAATAATCAAATGAAGTTATAGTGTCAATGTAATTATTTGAAGTCATCTACTATGTATTTTGTATTCTTTTTAATTTATTAATTTATTTTTGAAAGTAAGAGAGTATTGTCGAGATGTAAAAAAAAATAATGAAGGAATATCAAATTTGGTGATGAAAAAGTAGAGCTCACTTTTAGAAATTTGAGAAATTATTGCAAGGATAACGATGACATCTATTACATGAATTTCTAAATTGTACTCCATTACTTTTACTTCTTGACGAGCAAACACTATTGATAGATTATTTTCATTATGTGGGCCTTAATAAAGATGTTTATATCATAAATTTTTGTGAAAAACTAAAAGGTGAGTAGATTTTAAAAGTTTAAGTAGTATTTTTGGATAAGGATAGCGTAGAGTCAAAGTGAGAGGTTCCTTGTTCGCAGTAAGCAAAGGTCTAGCCTCCGTGTTCAGTAGAGTTATCATGACTTATATCTTCTCATATATTTTTAGGGAGGGTCCTTGGATTGAAGATTTAACTTTTGGGAGCAAAATAAAAGAAGACTGAGATAATACTTCACTGATCAGTACGCACGCAAGTCACATTCAAATCGTCTTTTCGATAAACGTTAGCTTTCTACCTTAAGTAAAAAACGAAGGCTGAGTTAGCTGATATATATCATTTTACATTATAAATAATGGTGGATAAACTGTCTGCTTTCATTTTATTTATTGCGTGGAAAACAATTTGGTAGGTTGTGAATTGATATATCATCCAATTTAAGTGATGACGTGATGTAGATATTAGAAATGGCCTAATAATAGAGACTCGGGGTTTGGGAGCAGTTGTTATACCGTGGATCCGGGTCTATGTTCACAATTTTATAACCCTATTTTCATAATTTTATAACTCCATGTTCACAGTTTTATAACTTCATCATGTTCACAATTTCATAATTTAATGTTCACAATTTCATAGCTCTACGTTTACAATTTCATAACTCTATGTTCAACAGTATCAAAACTCTATATATGTTCAATAGTATAACACAAATTTTGAATCTATATAACAAAATTGTGAATATAGAATTCAAAAGTTGTAAGTATTGAGTAATGTAATTTCATATATTGAGATCTAAAATTGTGAATATAGAATTCTAAATTTGTGAACATAGAGTTCTAAATTTGTAAACATAGAGTTCTAAAGTTGTAAACATAAACCCGGGTCCACCTTGCAAGGTGGACTCGGGTCCATAGCATAATTTGCCGTTTGGGAGTGCCTAGCCCAAGGCCCATAATGATGGGCCTTGACTTAGTCTCGTGGGCTGAAAGAGTTATTTTGTGGTAAGGTGGAAGTGGTAAAACGAGGAAAAGTCCCTGAGTGTCGTGTTCACGAGGATGGCAACTTGGAGAGGTCAAACATTCTACCTTTCATTACCGAGGCAACGTAGGATTAGGACAACTATGAGGAACATGCTTGAGATGGTGTAGGCTTGACAATGGAAATTTAATCAAAAGAAAGAAAACGGACGGGGCTAGGATATGTCGGAGCTTGCACTTTCTAACTAATAAGGTATGGGTTGAATTACCTATCAGTCTAGCTAAAGGGATTCACGCACACTCCCGAGTAGCGTCACACTCGGTCTCCCAATCTTCATTTGGTTGGGGAATTTTTTCGAACACCTTGCTTACGAATCCCCTACGGACCTCATCCTTCCGGATAGAGCGCGGGAGATGTGAGCATCAAGCTCTCACGCATTTGCGATATCTCACCAAATGCGTGATCCTAGGCTCTTGAAGAGATCGGGCCCTCGACCAAACAAGATCAACGTAACACAATCATACACACAATTTTAGCAAGATCAAAGGTAAATCAAGTCCTCATTTGAAAATATCAATTCTCAAATTCAAAGCTCCTCAATCCTAGCCCTGTCCTAGAATCTAGCCACAATTAGGCAAAGCAATCAACATTACCAAATCAAAATCAAATCCAATCAATAAGGTAAGAGAAAATGCAAATTGACTAAAGAAGAAATCGAATTGACAAAGTAAAATTGAAAAGCAATTGCAAGAGGATTAAGGAAAATTTACCAAATTTAAGCAATGTAATCAACAATCAACACCTTGATCTTCTTCTCTACTCCTTTCTCTCTCTAGAATTTCTAACCTAACCTCTAATCTAAAAATTTGGGATGTGAATTATGTAGTGAAGTCCCTTTCCAACTTGAAAATATCCCCTTTTAAACATTTCTCGCGCCTAGGCATAAGTTGCCCGTCCACGTTGCCTCCACGCGTGGATGCATGCGTGGAAGGCTATTGGAATGTATCCACACAAGCTCCACACGTGGAGTTGGCGTGGACAGGGCAACTCTTTCTCTGCTTTGCTCATTTGCTTGCTCGGGCTGGTTTTCGAGTGTGCCAAGGTTGTCATCGTTCCCCTTTTTTCATATGTATCATTTTTCTCCTTTTCCATGTTCTTGAACCTATTGAATCATTTCGAAAACGTGCTACAAGTAGTACTCTCACAATTGTTAGCACATCAAAGCATAACCACCACTCATTGGTTCACTTAAAGGCATTTATTTGTATCAATCACCCTTAATTGGTCCACAAAAATAGGTACTCCTGGCATCTATCAAAGTTTCCACACTTTAGGTTGCTCTTCCTCGAGCAATTTCTCAATCAACCCTTCTCATTTAGATGCCACAAGTATCTATGCTACACAATCATTCTATTGATCAAGTATGTTCTGAATGCAACCAACCAGAGGGTGTGAAATCCTCCACACTATCTACGAGGAATGGTAAATGTGTGGCATACACTCTATGAATATTTAAACAAAGCAAAAACCCCATGGTCACATTTTTGGATAAATCAAGCTTCATTATTTCACAATATCAAACATGCAATCAAAAATTTGATTCACCTCTTATTGTGTGAAGGCCTTCGAGCCGAGCCCCCTAGTGGGACCGATGTGCGCACCTTAATCAATCTTCCATCCTTAACGCCAAAGCCAATGCATAAAAGTAAGTGAAGATGGGGCATGGACCGCTCACCGCCAGTGGCTTGGGCGGTCGCTCTTTCTTCTCACTTCCTAGGATAACGTCATCGGGCACCCGACTTCTCATGGATCTCCATGCTTTTTCGAAGGTCGGTGCAATGGGTACCCGAACCCTAGCGAAGCGGCTCACCTCCTCTCTTGTTTTCTCATCTCGTAGGATCATTTCACTTGGGCAACTGACTTCACGTAGAGCTCTACGCTTTTTCGAAGGTTAGTACAATGGTTGCCCACATCCCAACGAGATGGCTTTCCTCGATTCTTACCTCTAGGAGTGGCCTTTTGCCTTTTCTACTTTTCTTCATACATCCCCTCTTGACTTTTTCTACTTTGGATTAGGGATCGTTTTCTCTAAGCTCACCGAAAGGCTCACCTTTTGCCCCATGCCCTATCAAGGTTTGTTCAATTCCAGGCTTTGCTTCATACTTATCTTTTAAAATTAAGAGGTGCACACTCCCACTTCGAGAGATCATTGACTAAGGTCCTCACGAAATATGAGGTGAACATCATGCAAGCACATAAAATTTCCATTTTTGGTCAAGGCGGAGGTACTTTCCATGGCTATTCAAAGAGAAAAACTTTTTGGCACATACTTAGCATTCATCATAGATAATGTGAACAATTACGCACTTTCCAAGGATCGTTCACACCATTTCAATCAAAACAAATCATTGAGACAAGTAACTCAAAGCAATTTCTAAATCCACAACACAATGTGCTCTTTCTACACTTTAGAACAAACATTATCCTCGATGTTGTCATGAAGATTGGTGGAACAAAAATGCAAGGGACCAACAAGAATATGATGAGCGCCTTTCCACACTTTAGAAGTGTTTCCAAGGCTCCAGGTGTGACAGGAAAATAGCCTTATGTGAACAACCTGTGGTGTACTCATCATGTGTGCAAAATGCTATGCAAGAGAGTTATCAACTTTTCCACACTTTAGAACAAGAAAACGAGACATAGAAAAACAATATAAGAAGGGATAAGAGGTATAGAACCTACTAAGCATCCCAACTTTCCATGATTCAGCTTCTAAACACTCGTGCCTCTTTGTCGGGCTATCCTTTGCGGTGGTCGCAATTCTCTCTTCATGCCCAATGCACCTTCAAAACCTGCATATCAAAACTACAAAACCTACGAACTAGGGGTACAAAGTCAACTAACTTTGAGGGCTAAACTACATGCTTCAAGAAGGTAAAAGTGAAAGCAACAAAAATCTCGGGTTGCCTCCCGAGTAGCGCTACGTTTAACGTCTTTAGCCCGACGAATTTTCTGCTCATTTGTCACTCATCCTCCCATGGCTCTAGATTACAATAATGAACTACTCCTTGAACATCTTCCGTTCCAAAATATTTATCAACTTGATGCCCATTCACTTTGATATTGCCTTTCTCGGGATGCAAAATCTCCAAAGTAGCATAGGGAAACACTCTTGTGACCACATAAGGACCGACCCATCTAGATTTGAGCTTTCCTGGAAAGGGTCTCAATCCAGAATTAAACAATAGCACTCGGTCTCCTGCCACAAATTCCTTGTTTCTCTTGATATGCATATCGTGGTAGAGTTTTGACCTTTCCTTGTAAGCCTTTGACGTTTCATATGCCAATGATCGACATTCCTCTAGCTCATTAAGTTGAAGCATTCTTTCCTTTCCGACCAAAGTTAGATCCTCATTAAGTTTCTTGATTGCCTAGTAAGCTCGGTGTTCAACCTCAACCGGGAGATGACATGTTTTCTCATAGACAAGCCGATATGGAGTGGTACCAATTGGGGTTTTGTAACCAGTGCGGAAGGCCCACAATGCATCATTAAGCCTATCGGCCCAATCTCTTCTGTGTCTCGCCACTGTTTTTCTAGAATGGCCTTGACATCTCGGTTTGCATTCTCGACTTGACCGCTTGTCTGAGGATGATAGGGAACTCCACCTCAGTGATGTACCCCTTTTTTTTGAAGCAATCTTTTCATAGGTACATTCTGAAAGTGTGTTCCTCTATCGCTAATGATAATTCTTGGCACCCCAAATCTTGTGAACAATCTTTTCAGGAATCTTGTTACACTCTTAGCATCATCATTTTGGAGTGTCTCGGCTTCAACCCATTTAGAGACATAATCAATTGCCACCAATACGTACTTGAAACCTTTTGAATCTGGGAATGGTCCTGCGAAATTGAGGCCCCATATATCAAATATTTCACATGCTAGAATATAATTTCGGGGCATCTCATCCTGATTTGTAATGTTCCCAGTCCTTTGGCAATGATCACAATTTCTTACGCACATTTGGGCATCTCTGAATATGGAAGGCCAATAAAATCCTGATTCCAAAACACTCCTCGCGGTTCTATTTGCTGAATGATGACCCATGCGATGAAATTCCCCTAAAATTTCCTGACCTTCGCTATCTGTTACACATCGGCGAATCATTTGATCGGCACATACTTTGAAAAGGTATGGTTCGTCCCAGAAGTAGAATTGTGAATCAGCTCTCAATTTCCGCTTAGCATGAACATCTAAAAATTCTGGTAGCACTCCCCCGACAAGGTAGTTAGCAATGTCTGCATACCATGGAGTGAGGATTATTCCCATCAACTTCTCTTCGGGAAAGTACTCATCAATTTTCCCAGTCATATCTTGTCTTTCTTCATTTTCAAGTCTAGATAGATGGTCTGTTGCATTATTTTCTGCTCCTTTACGATCCACAATCGTCACATCAAACTCCTGTAACAACAGAATCTATCGAATTAACCTTGGTTTTGCTTCAGGTTTGGACATGAGAAACCTTATAGCAGCATGGTCAGTATGCACTATGACCTTGGACATCAAGAGGTATGATCTGAATTTGTCCAATGCGAATACTATTGCGAGCAATTCTTTTTTTAGTAGTGGTGTAAGTTTGCTGAGTCTTTGTTAACATTCGGCTTGCAAAGGCAATGGGTTGAAATATTTTCTCATTCTTTTGATCCAATACGACTCCGATAGCAAAATTGCTCACATCACACATAAGCTCAAATGGTTGGTCCCCAAAATTGCTCGCTCCACCCACTACAGTCTTGGCCTTGTCTACTTCAATCCCTTTCTTTGAAATTTTGTGTCCCAAGACAATGCTTTCCTTGACAATATAATAACATTTCCCCATGAAAGAGCCAAATTCATTTGTTGGCGTCGTTGATAAGCGCCAAGAATAGTCGAGTTTAGGGTATGTTTTAGGGCATTAATGTACAGTTTGGTCACCCATTTGTAATCATTTCATGCGTAAAAGACTCTAATGTGATCAAATCAACAAACTCAACTTTAAATTATGTTCTAAGTCATTCCCGCAGGACAGAACAGGACCCGGGGTCGAAAAGAAGGAACAAACGAAGAAGCGAACCAGGCAGGAGCCAGGCCACGTTGCCCCCACATGTGGAGGTGGCGTTCATTGTTTCCAGTATGCATCCACGCGTGGATGTAACGTGGTTCGGGCCATTAAGCGCTAACTCGGGATTTTGACTTTTGGAAGGCTATTTAAACCCTTCCCCTGCATTTTGAAGAGGAGACCCCCAATTCCTTAGCCTAGATCTGATTTCAATTGTTTCCTTCCCCCTTTGGGGGGGATTTTCCCCTTCCAATTTGTAGTGTTAGCTCCTTAGTTAGGAGTAGATCTAGCTAAGCTTGGTGGAGAAGATGAATGAAGGTGTAATAGATCTCTTGAATTTCTAGGTATATCCACTCTACTCTTATTCTTAATAGATTGCTATCTTGATTGAATTGCTTTATTGTTTTGTTTTGTTTTTTGATTTGAATGATGTTTGAGTAGATTTGTGAGGGGATTGTTTTCCCCACATTAGCTCTTGTGATTGATGATTGAATTCTTCCATAATGATTGTGAAAATGATGAAGTAGGGTATCAGTCTTGTGTGGGTGATGTTCTTCATGATTTGCTTCTATTTCCGGCCGGAATGGATAGTAGACCGGGTAGAAGTGAGTGTGTGCACGATAGTGGCCTCTCACAAGTCCAACTCGTTCACATCGCCGCCCTCTATCCGGAAGGATGAGGTCCGGGAGGAGTGGTAGACCACATGTTCGATGAAATGCCTCAACCTAATGAGGATTGGGAGTCCGTGCGTGACGCCACTCGGTGAAGGTGCCGTGGGCTCCCGTGATTATTCCCGAACCTAATTTCCATAATCTCCATAGTGTGGGCAATCACATACGCTGATTTAGGCATTCAACCCTCTTTTTTTTTTCTTTTGCTTATTTTCCTTTGGTTGCCTTTGTTTACCTTGTTCCCATGCCTCTCTTTGTCTTAGTTGATTCTCGCAACTCTTGCCTAATAACATCCTCAATGCCAATGCGTAATTCAATTCCAATTTGTCATCCTTGAGAACACGACACTCGGGGAGTTTTGACTCTTCGTTTTACCACCTTCATTCCACCTCACACTAAACTAATAACATCAATCGTTTAAGCACTTGTTTCAAATTCTTCAAGCACTCTTCAAAGGTTTCCCCGAAGACTGTAAAATCGTCCATAAAGATTTCCATGAAATCCCCTATAAAGTCTTCGAAAATGGCTATCATACAGTGCATGAAAGTAGCTGGGGCATTGCATAGACCGAACGACATTCGTCTGTATGCGAAGGTACCAAATGGGCTTGTGAAAGTTGTTTTTTCTTGGTCCTCCAGTTGATAAGCCTCCAAGATACCCATAATTAGAGTATCTATTAGGGTGTTTTGTCACGCTTTTAGCATCCTTACATGATGAATTATGATCAAATATGCTTTAAATTCACTAACCGACACACAAAAGCTACTTTTAGCCTAAAGGAGGTGATACAGGAGTCCCGGGAGCCAATGGGAGCGAAAACTGAGCTTAACGAATGAACCCAGGCAAGATCGGAGCCCCGGGAGGACCCAAGAAGACTGCCACACACGTGTGAGTGCACGTGGACACAATCCAGTAGCCTCCCACGCACGATCACACGCGTGTGGAACGGCGTGGTGACTGCAGTGCGCGAATTTCCTAGGGTTGCTTTTCGGAGACTATTTAGACCCCCTTGATAGATTTTCAGAGGAGGTTCCCAAAATTTTAGAAAGACTTTAGATCATTTTAGGAGTAGTCTAGATAATTTCCATTGTAAAAGACAACAAGCTTGGATTGAAGGATCACTTCACTCTAGGTGATTTCTATTACATTTCTAATCTATTTACTATCTTGTTCTTGGATTGAATTAGCTTTTGTCTTGAATTTCATATCATGAGTAGCTAGTTTAATCTAGGGATTTGGATTGTGTGAAGATATGTTGCTAGTGTGATGATCTTATATCTATTCTTGGATCTAAATGCTTAGATTGTTGGATTATCTATTCTTGTCTATTGATTGTTGTTTTGATGATATCTTGTTTGGATTTGGCCAATCTAGATGAGAGATTGAGCTCTTGACTCTTTCATGTCTTTGATTAGAGTTAGGATTGAAGCTTTGTAGCAATCATAGATCCTAAGGACTTCTTAAGAATAGTAGGATAGTGTGTAGCTTAAGTGTTTGATAAAATTCCTCTTAGAACTTTGGATGCTTGAAGGCATTCCTAAGTCCAAAAAACCTTAGTACACAAAGATGGAAAAGGACTAAGAATACAGACTCTTTGAATAACTGATGAATGTAGTTTTCGCGGTGGATGGAAAGAACTAGGTGTTAAAATGTGAAGAACTTTCCGAGTATCGTTCTCAAAGGACAGCAAGGAGGGAAGTTGAGCGGTAAGGGGATTAAGCACAAGAGTGTTTAGTGTTTGAAAGCTAACCCAAACATCGTAAGAAATGCGCATGAAACATCATGAAAATAAGGAACAAAACGTTGGAAACAATCAATTGGAAAGGAGGATTTGGATCTTGCAACTCATATAGGTATCCTTGATTTCCTAAGATATTAGGCTAGCAACACTTAGATAATGAAAATGAGGCAATGCAACCATGCCAACGCCACTCTCGTGGTCATTGGCCTATCACTTAGTCCATAGTCCCATTCTCATGGCAACTAGGCTAGGTGAGGCAAATTATCGAACACATGGTGTGCTATTTGCCTTCCAATCCCCCTTCTCTCGAAGGTGGGAAGGAAAAGTGCTAGGCTAGGCTAAGGAGTAACCCTACTCTCGTAGGTGAGACTCCTTCTCCAAACACCTCTCATATAGGTTGATCACTCCTACACAAGAGTCAAAGTGGATCACCACTCACACAATCAAACTCATAATCAAAGCAATTGCAAAACCTAATTGATCAATTCAAAGCTCAAGAATATCCATACAAAATTGCTCAATCCAAATCTACAAAGATCTATCTAATCATACTTGGAATTGAAGTAGCAAAAGGCAAAAGTAATGACAAGAAATTAAAATGAAGACTTAGCTTGAAATTAAACTTTGAACTTGAACTTGAATATTGATCACAATCTTGCAACAATGGAATTCTTCTCTAATTCTAATCTAAGCCTATGAATTGCAATGTGGAGTGAATTAGGAGAGTTCTCTCTAGGCTAATCCTAGAGAGAGAAAGTCTAGGGTGTGGAATGGTGGATGAATTGAGAGATCCCCTTTCTTTTCCGCCAAAATATCTTAAATAGGGAGTAAAATCGCCGGGTGGACGCCAGGGTGGACGCGCGCGTCCACTGCGCGTCCATGGCCCTCTGCTGCACAAACTTCAAACTTCAGAGAGTGAAAAATTGGACGCAGGGTCCACTGCGCGTCCACAGTGCGTCCATGGTCTATTTTGCACTCCAACTTCGACTCGTGAATCCTTCTCCAAAATCTAGCCATTTTCTGCCTTTTTGCCCATCTTTTTACCAACAAAACGATTAACAAAGCGTGGAACGGGGTCCGATGGCAATAACAAGCATTCTAACGCAATTAAGGGTCAAATCAAACATAAAAGCTTTCACTTGTGCACAAGATGATCCTAAAACGACCTTATAAAGATGGCATCTTTTGCACTTATCAATAACCAACATCTTTGTCTTGTTTATCCATTACCTTAGACACACCAAGATGCAACATAGATGAACACTATCCAATCCCTACCCCTTTACATAATTTCCAATCTCTTTTACTTTACACTATTTTCACTCAAACCTAATCTTATGAACTCTTTTCGCTTCCAAACCACCATTCACCACACTCGAATCCCTTGCATGACTCAATCAAGTAAACACCCGAACACTTGACACACCTCCACGTCCTTCCTTCGAGACCGACACTCGGGGAGTCACCGACTTTCCGTTTTAACACACACATATCTTTTGACACCTCAACCCTAAGCGAAAACTATCAATGTCAAAATGGCGCCATTGCTGGGGAAGGCAATAGGTTGTCAAAAGTTTTTTGTTTACTTTGATTGAATGATTGCTAGATTTGAGCATTGTTTATCCACACCATTTTCTTTTGTTTCATTTTCTATTTTTACTTGTTTTTGCTACTTACCCAATTGACTACTTCTAGTCAATTGTGGAGTCTTTGCTTCATTAATAATCTTACTAGGTGAATGCACACGCGAGCAAAGGGAAATCAAGGCTTACTACCATACATTCCAGAAATCAATAGAGCAACTAGAAAGAAAAATACCAAAAGGTCACAAATGGCTTCATCAAGCGCAACTAGAAATCCACAAGGAAGAGGAGCGACTATACCAAACCCGCCCCCAGCGTTGTTTCATTTTAATGTTTTGTTACAATTCCATTTGGTACCATGTTTTGAAAGACTAACTTGTAGGATTTGAGCCTGAAAAATGCGTTGGAAAGGCTTAATACAGACATGGGTGTGAAGAGAAAGACCGAAATCGAGAAAAATAACGCACCAGGGTGACACGCACGGTCACACGCGTGTCAACCGGCGTGGGAGCAATCCAGTAAGTCCCCACGCCCGGTCACACGCGTGCTAACCGGCGTGAGAACAAAACAGAATGCTCACACGCGCGTCCACACGCGTGTAGACGCGCGTGGAACCAACTTCACGAGAAAAATACCCATTCGGCCGAACCACGCCATTTTTGCACTCCAAAACCTAAGTTTTCTTCTCTTCTCCACGCAAGGTACTCTCCAAACTTAAAGGTTTGAGCATAGTGACTTATTTTCATCTTCAAGAAGGTTAAAACATCACTATCAAAGTAATTTCATATCTTTTAACCATTTATTTTGAATATCCATGAGTTTGGAAGATTTGAATATTGAAATTTTATCCTACATTATCTTGAATGTTTTTGAATGATTTGAATGTCTAAATTGGTTTGTAATGCTTCATAGAACTATCCTTTGATGTTTTCTTTCATTATTGATAGTTACATTAATGGATTGAAATTTAAATTTGAGCTTCAAGTGTGAACACCATTGTTGAATAAATGGGTTTATTGAATTTCTTGTCTAGTTTATGAAATTGATGCTTGAATTGATGAGTAAACTTGCTATAGACCTATTATATGCCATCAATTTGACTTTCCACATGCTACATTGCAAAAATTGATTTTTCAATTTCAAACCCTAATTTTAGAATTTGGGGAAGAAGATGAAGTTGAACTATCTTATGATGATATATATTATGCATGTGTGTGATAATGGAATGATATTGTTTATATTCTCATGCTAGAATTGTTCAAAATATAGGGGAAACTACTGCGAAATTTTCGAAAATCCTTAACCCTATTTGTTCAAAATCCATTATCTTGACAAGGAATTTTACATGAATGCAATGGTGATTTATTTAAATGATAGTTACTTAAAACCAATTACCATGAGTATTAATTTCTAAATTTTGTAGGATGGGAAGACATAAAGAAATAGCAAAGAAATCCAAGCACGATCATGGTGAATCTAGTAGGTCAAGAGCACGACCCCAAGCTGCAAGAAACGTACCAGCAGTTCCACAAGCTCCGCAGGAGCGAGGTTCAAGATCTTTAAGGCACTTGACTCTTCCTCAATGCGCTCTTGTGGATGATTACAAAAGCAAGCAGTTATATGTCGGCCGTTTCTTTGACGATAATGTTCTGACAGAGTTTGGTTGCTTAAATGAGGTGAATAGGTTGATAAGGCACCCTCAACTCCACCGTTTATTCGAATGGAGAGGTCCAACATATGCGCCAGTGACTTATCAATTTTTGGCCACACTTGACATCAGAAAGGAAGTCAATAATGCGAGGGAGTCCATCTCGTTCCAATTGTTCGGCAATCACTACAGCTTATCGGTCAACACTCTGGGTATAGCTCTTGGGTTTCACGATGTCGTGGATATATCGTTGCCATATTTCAGGGACTTCAAGGATGATTTCGATTCAGAGGTTGTAGCTGTTCAATACTAGAAGAGCCTAACCAATAATGCAGCTTACAACTCCTCCAACTTAAAGGCAAAGCTCATCACTAGAAATGCTTTGAAGGCTATCAGATTGGCCTTTGTAGTTAATCTCTCCGGTAGGACCACCAATAGGAACAAAGTCTACAAGTAGGATCTATTTTACATGTGGTGCATGGAGAACGGAGTCAGCATCAACATGGGTGTTCATGCAAGAAAATGGCTTCAAACCCAGCTAAAGAAGAAGGTTCAGACTGTTTTCATAGGACCTTTTGTCACTCGATTGTGCCAGGGTTTGGGGCTTGGAAATCTTCTTTTAGAGGAAAAAGATGAGGGTCCCATGATTGCTTTCTCTGTTGGTGAGTTCTTTGCTATGCATCTGAAGTTGGGAGGGGATGATGCCCCTGATTTGGAAGTTTATGATGACACTGAGGAGGAAGATGAAGATAATGATGAGGGAAATAACAACACCGCAGCGCAGGAGCAGGGCAAGCCTAGTGCACAACATGAGGGCTCTACTTCGATGGATTGGGAAACATCTCAGACTTTCCATACGCAGCTCCATGATGAGCAGATGAATTATTGGTGCGACCATAGTGAGGAGCTTCTTCGTATGCGAAGAGCAGTGGAGGAAAATGATAGAAGGATTCAAGAGCTTCAGGCTCAATTTGATAGACAGTTCCGTCCTCCATCCTTTGGCGATCAGTGATGCCTTCGTCATCCACTCTCAATCCTGATTCTTGATTTGTGACTATGAAGTCTGAACAACATTGGTTACTAATTGGTTGTCTGTCCCACTCAAACATTAGGATCCCTACGCGTGGGGTTCCGCCTTTATTTACTTTACTTTACTTTGCTTTATTTTTATTATTGCTTTATGTTTTATGTTATTTACGTTTAAACTGCTTTACTTTTCACGCATTTAAATATTTGCTAGTCTAATTGAATAATTTTTGCTTTACTTTATATTTACATGCTTATGTTTTCTTATTATATTGCTTTTATATTTCATCTAGTCATAATAATTGAATAGTCCTCCAAAAACCATTTTGTATATTGTGTCTCCATTTCTTATAGAGCATCGATAACGGAGGCAGACCTATGACGGAAGCTAAAGTGTGGAAAGAGGGATACATACTTGGTTTATCCTCTTATCCCTTTTCTAATTTTAAGCCCCGTTTTTTATTTTTAAAGTGTGGAAAATTTTGTTTATATAGCTTTGTGTATATGTTGTGTTTGAGCTTACCATGTTATATAGGATCTTTAGCATATACCCTATATCCCAGTGCAAATTCCAAAGTGTGGAAAGGGATCTTTTATTTGTCAAATCCTTAGAATCCCTATTTTGTTCCTTTACCCTATACCGTATGGAAACATCGAGGACGATGTTTATTTTAAAGTGTGGAAAGGACGCACTTTGTGCTTTATATGCTCATATGCTTAGACTAGGAAAGTTAGAGCTCTTGGGAATGATAAATGGGTGTATTTGCAATGTGAATAGAGAGTTATTATTTGTGTTATCTAGAGAGAATTTTGACTAGATGCCCAAAAATTTTTACTCTTGAAATATCTTTGAGGAGTTACTTTTCGCACCCATGAGAGTGTTTAGAGCCAAATAAGTTTATATTCTTGCCTACTTGCATGATGTTCACCTCTTATTTGTGTAGGATCTTAGTCAAGGATCTCTCGAAGTGGGAGTGTGCACTTTTTAATTTGAGAAAGATAAAATTTAGCGAGGCCCGGAATAGAACTAACTTTGGTAGGGCATGGGGCAAAAGGTGAGCCTGTTGGTAAGCTTAAAGAGAGAAAATCCCTTAATCACAAATAGAAAAAGGCATGAGGGGTCGACATGGAGAAAAGTTGAAAAGGCAAAAGGCCAATCAGCGAGGTAAAAAAATTGAGGAAAGCCAATTCGTTGGGTTGTGTTCAACCATAGTCTTCAGTAAGCAAAAAGCTTTATCTGGAGTCGGTTGTTCACATAAAAAGATCCCAAGAATTGAGAAAATAAGAGATGAGGTGAGCCGCTTCACTAGGATTCGGGTACCCATTGCAATGTCTTCGAAAAAGCATGGAGCTCCATGTGAAGTCGGGTGGCTCTGTAACCCCTCATCTATTCCAGTAAGATTAAGGTTCGAAAATTATTCCTTTAGGCTATAGCATTCCTGAGATGATCTCCCGATGCCTCAAAAGAATTATTATAAGTAAGGATAGTTAGTAATAAGCTGCGATCGTACGTACCGGTCACGAACCGTAAAAATTTTAAGGACGAATTTTTAAGGAGGAACATCCGAGGGAGTTACCGGCTCGATGACGTTATCCTAGGAAGTGAGAAGAAAAGAGGGACCGCGCTAAGCCAAAAGCGGTGAGTGGTCCATGCCCCTACCCTCATTTATATTAACGTTGGGCTTTAGCGTCTAAGGTTGGAAAAGTTTATTAACTAGTGCACATCGTTCCCACTAGCGGGATCGGCTAGAGGCCCTGATTAAATGGAAGGTGAACCAAACTTTGGAAATTCATGCTTGCGAATGGTGTGAGAAGTGCGATCCTTTGTTTCAATTGCTTATCTATGAAAGGTTTTTATTTCCCAAAAATATTTCTTGAGTAGATGACATCTGACCGAAATCCATTGTAGATAACACAAATGATTTCTTCCATTTCAATAGTCTTAGACACCCATCATTTTGATTTGCCAAAAGCTTTGTTTTGCATGAGAAGGTATCTCGGAGACTTATGTGCTTAAATAGTAGATTGCCTTGCTTGAGGGCAAGCAAGAAACAAAGTGTGGAAAACTTGATAAGCCTCCAAGATACCCATAATTTAAGTATCTATTAGGGTGTTTTGTCACGCTTTTAGCATCCTTACATGATGAATTATGATCAAATATGCTTTAAATACACTAACCAACACACAAAAGCTACTTTTAGCCTAAAGGAGGTGATACAAGAGTCTCGGAAGCCAATGGGAACGAAAACTGAGCTTAAGGAATGAACCAAGCAAGATCGGAGCCCCGGGAGGACCCAAGAAGACTGCCACACGCGTGTGAGTGCGCGTGGCCACAATCCAGTAGCCTCCCACGCACGATCACAAGCGTGTGGAGCGGCGTGGTGACTGCAGTGCGCGAATTTCCTAGGGTTACTTTTCGGAGACTATTTAAACCCCCTTGATAGATTTTCAGAGGAGGTCCCCAAAATTTTAGAAAGACTTTAGATCATTTTAGGAGTAGTCTAGATAATTTCCATTGTAGAACACAACAAGCTTGGATTGACGGATCACTTCACTCCAGGTGATTTCTATTACATTTCTAATCTATTTACTATCTTGTTCTTAGATTGAATTAGCTTTTGTCTTGAATTTCATATCATGAGTAGCTAGTTTAATCTAGGGATTTGGATTGTGTGAAGATATGTTGCTAGTGTGATGATCTTATATCTATTCTTGGATCTAAATGCTTAGATTGTTGGATTATCTATTCTTGTCTATTGATTGTTGTTTTGATGATATCTTGTTTGGATTTGGCCAATCTAGATGAGAGATTGAGCTCTTGACTCTTTCATGTCTTTGATTAGAGTTAGGATTGAAGCTTTGTAGCAATCATAGATCCTATGGACTTCTTAAGAATAGTAGGATAGTGTGTAGCTTAAGTGTTTGATAAAATTCCTCTTAGAACTTTGGATGCTTGAAGGCATTCCTAAGTCCAAAAAGCCTTAGTACACAAAGATGGAAAAGGACTAAGAATACACACTCTTGAATAACCAACATCTTTGTCTTGTTTATCCATTACCTTAGACACACCAAGATGCAACATAGATGAACACTATCCAATCCCTACCCCTTTACATAATTTCCAATCTCTTTTACTTTACACTATTTTTCACTCAAACCCAATCTTATGAACTCCTTTCGCTTCCAAACCACCATTCACCACACTCGAATCCCTTGCATGACTCAATCAAGTAAACACCCGAACACTTGACACACCTCCACGTCCTTCCTTCGAGACCGACACTCGGGGAGTCACCGACTTTCCGTTTTAACAGAGACATATCTTTTGACACCTCAACCCTAAGCGAAAACTATCAATGTCACCAGTGCAACTAGGATCTGAAAGTAGCCACTCATTCCATCCAGAAAGCAATAATAACCAAACCCACTTACTTTTTCAATTATCTGATTAATAAACGGCAAAGGAAGTGGTCCTTGCGGGTGGCTTCATTAAGTTTTCTGTAATCAATGCAAACTCGCGAACCCGTTACTTTCCTGGTGGGGATCAATTCTTTCTTTTCATTTTAACCACTGTAATCCCTCCTTTCTTACGCACTACGTGAGTTGGACTAACCCACGCACTGTCTGAGATGGGATAGATTGTTGGTTTTATGACTTTCGGGTAGTCAAAGGCAGGCCAACACTACCAATTAGAATAGCGAGAATATAAGAAATATGTAGGAAAACATAACGAGAGAATATATGTATTGTATTGCTTTGAATTTCGTGTCCCTTTTCTCCGTGTGTGGAGGGTCTATTTATACATATTTTGGGCCTAGAGCCCTACGTGGAATAAGAATCCTGGACCGCCTCATATTGGGAGTCCCTGTTACATAATAACTAAGCATGCCGGCTGTCTCGTGTGGCAGCCGACACCGGCCGACTGCCCATGCGAGGCAGTCAGCCAAGTAGCTGACTGCCTCCTGCGTGAGGCAGTCAACCAAGTGGCTGACTGCCTCTTGTGTGAGGCAGTTATCCAAAAGGTTAACTGCCTCATGCGTGAGGCAGTCAGCCTTAGGCTGACTCTCTTTTTATTTATTTTTATTTTTTTATTTTATTTTTTATTTTATTTATTTTTTGATTGACTTACGTGGGTGACTCACGTGGCTGTGTCCCATGGTTGTCTCCCTTGGCTGACTCCCATGGCTGTGTCCCATGGCTGACTCCCGTGGCTATCTCCCATGGCTGTTTCCCATGGTTGACTCCCGTGTTTGACTCCCGTAGCTGACTCCCATGGCTGACTCCCGTGGCTGTCTCCCTTGGCTAACTCCAGTGGCTGAGTCCCACTTTCTTGAGATTTCGCAGGTACGGTACGGGGTCTTTGGGAAGTATTTTTATCTTTTCCATGCACCGAGCGATAGGAACATGTTGCCCGTCATCCAGTCCCTCACTTTCTTGAGATTTTGTGGATACGAAGTCTGTTGAAAGTATACCGAGTTATCCTCTTGTGTTCATCTTCCACTGAGCTAACCTTTGAGGCAGTTGGCCGAAGGTCCTGACCAACTGCCTGGCTACTAACTGTCCTCACCACCATCTATTTTGATAGCTCCTAAATGATACGCACTCGTTGCGTGGGGTGACTTAAGCTAATTAACCCCTCTGCTCCGAGTGGGACTCCCTTATGTCTCCAGTATGAGTCTTTTAGTACCATCTCCAAGAAGGGTGTTTGGCTGCTGATCACATAACATACACATTGTGTATTCATCACCTATATTGGGTAGGGTTACCAAAAATAGAATGGGCTATATTGGGATGGTTGGATCAATTTAGAAGGTTGGGTCGAATACACATTTGGGCTTATATAATTTGGACACAAGACTAATCATAGTCTATAAAATACATATTCATAACTATGGGCTTATAGTATTTGGATTCTAAAATAATAGTTTATAAGAATAGCTCATCTATAGCCCAATATGAAATAATTATATTTAGAATCATCTTAATAATTATTGAATAGGGAAATAACCCCTTATTATATTTAAAAGAGTAGTAGGGAAATGCGGGGTATCACATCACCGGAGAATCCACATGCCGCTGCCACTCTGTCTCGCCGGACAAGAAGGGATCGTCTTGGTTGAGAGAGACGAAAGAGAGGAGATGGAAGCTCGTCGTCGCCGCCTGGATCCTCAATTGATACAGCCATTTTCCCTTCCCAAGTTGGCTTGGTTGAGAGAGACGAAAGAGAGACGGAGAATAGAATGGAGAGGCAGAGGAATGGACAATCAGGGAAATGTCTTGGCTGCTGTACAAAGAAACATATACTATATACTATATATATTACCTGTTAGTGACCTGTAATACCAGGTAAATGTAATTGTCACATTTTTTTTTTTTGCATAAAATATGTCAATTAGACCTTCGAACTTTATCTGAAAAATCAATTAGGCACTCAAACCTTTTAAATTTGGAATTAGGTATATAAACATGTCAATTTAGTTTATAAGGCATAATTACCTGATAGTGACCTGTAATACCAGGTAAATTTAAATGTCACTTTTTTTTTTTGTATAAAATGTGTCAAATAGGAATCAATTAGGCTCCCAAAATTTTTAATGTTGCAATTAGGTGCATAAACATGTCAATTTAGTTCATCAAGGCGTAATTACCTATTAGTGACCTGTAATACCATGTAAATGTAAATGTCACTTTTTTTTGTAAAAAATGTGTCAAATAGACCATCAACTTTATCTGAAAAATAAATTAGGCACTCAAACCTTTAAAAATTGTAATTAGTTACATAAACATGTCAATTTATTTTATAAGGCATAATTACTTGTTAGTGACCTGTAATACCAGGTAAATTTAAATGTCACTTTTTTTTTTGCATAAAATGTGTCAAATAGGCAACAATTAGGCTCTCAAACTTTTTAAAATTGCAATTAAGTACATAAACATGTCAATTTAGTTTATCAAGGCATAATAACTTGTTAGTGACCTGTAATAATAGGTAAATGTAAAATGTCACTTTTTTAGCATATATTGTGTCAAATAGGCCATCGAACTTTACCTGAAAAATCAATTAGGCTCTCAAAATTTTTAATGTTGCAATTAGGTGCATAAACATGTCAATTTAGTTCATCAAGGCTTAATTACCTGTTAGTGACCTGTAATACAATGTAAATGCAAATGTCACTTTTTTTTTGTAAAAAATGTGTCAAATAGACCATCAAACTTTATGTGAACATAAATTAGGCACTCAAACATTTTAAATTTGCAATTAGTTACATAAACATGTCAATTTAGGTTATAAGGCATAATTACCTGTTAGTGACCTGTAATACCAGGTAATTTAAATGTCACATTTTTTGCATAAAATGTGTCAAATTGGCATCAATTAGGCTCTCAAACTTTTTAAAGTTGCAATTAAGTACATAAACATGTCAATTTAGTTCATCAAAGCATAATTACTAGTTAGTGACATGTAATAATAGGTAAATGTAAACGTCACTTTTTTAGAATAAAATGTGACAAATAATACATCGAACTTTACCAGAAAAATCAATTAGGCTCTCAAACATTTTAATTTTGCAATTAGGTGCATAAACAAGTCAATTTAGTTTATAAGGCATAATTACATGTTAGTGACATGTAATACCAGGTAAATGTAAATGTCAGTTTTTTAGCATAAAATGTTTCAAATAGGCCATCGAACTTTACCTGAAAAATCAATTACGCTCCCAAAATTTTTAATGTTGCAATTAGGTGCATAAATATGTCAATTTAGTTTATCAAGGCGTAATTACCTGTTTGTTATCTATAATATCATGTAAATGTAAATGTCACTTTTATTTTTTATTTTATTTTTGTAAAAAATGTGTCAAATAGAACATCAAACTTTATCTGAAAAATAAATTAGGCACTCAAACGTTTTAAAATTGCAATTAGTTACATAAACATTTCAATTTAATTTATAAGGCATAATTACTCTTTAGTGACCTGTAATACTAGGTAAATTTAAATGTCACTTTTTTTTCATAAAATGTGTCAAATAGGCATCAATAAGGCTCTCAAAATTTTTAAACTTGCAATTAAGTACATAAACATGTCAATTTAGTTTATCAAGTCATAATGACATGTTAGTGACCTGTAATAACAGGTAAATGCAAATGTCACTTTTTTAGCATAAAATGCGTCAAATAGGCCATCGAACTTTACCTGAAAAATCAATTACGCTCCCAAAATTTTTAATGTTGCAATTAGGTGCATAAACATGTCAACCAAAATTTTTAATGTTGCAATTAGGTGCATAAACATGTCAATTAAAATTTTTAATGTTGCAATTAGGTGCATAAACATGTCAATTTAGTTCATCAAGGTTGCAATTAGGTGCATAAACATGTCAATTTAGTTCATCAAGTCGTAATTACCTGTTAGTTACCTGTAATACCATGTAAATGTAAATGTCACCTTTTTTTTTTTGTAAAAAATGTGTCAAATAGACCATCAAACTTTATCTGAAAAATAAATTAGGCACTCAAACGTTTTAAATTTGCAATTAGTTACATAAACATGTCAATTTAGTTTATAAGGCATAATTACTTGTTAGTGACCTGTAATACCAGGGAAATTTAAATGTCACTTTTTTTTTTTCATAAAATGTGTCAAATATGCATCAATTAGGCTCTCAAAGTTTTTAAAGTTGCAATTAAGTACAGAAACATGTCAATTTAGTTTATCAACGCATAATGACATGTTAGTAACCTGTAATAACATGTAAATGTAAATGTCACTTTTTTAGAATAAAATGCGTCAAATAGGCCACGAACTTTACCTGAAAAATCAATTACGCTCCCAAAATTTTTAATGTTGCAATTAGGTGCATAAACATGTCAATTTAGTTTATCAAGGCGTAATTACCTGTTAGTGACCTGTAATATCAGGTAAATGTAAATGTCACTTTTTTTTGTAACAAATGTGTCAAATAGATCATCAAACTTTATCTGAAACATAAATTAGGCAATCAAACCTTTTAAAATTGCAATTAGTTATATAAACATGTCAATTTAGTTTATAAGGCATAATTACCTGTTAGTGACCTGTAATACCAGGTAAACTTAAATGTCACATTTTTTGCATAAAATGTGTCAAAATGGTATCAATTAGGCTCTCAAACTTTTTAAAGTTGTAATTAAGTACATAAACATGTCAATTTAGTTCATCAAAGCATAATTACCAGTTAGTGACCTATAATAACAGGTCAATGTAAACGTCACTTTTTTAGAATAAAATGTGACAAATAAGACATCGAACTTTACCTGAAAAATCAATTAGGCCCTCAAACATTTTAATTTTGCAATTAGGTGCATAAGTATGCCAATTTAGTTTATAAGGCATAATTACCTGTTAGTGACCTGTAATACCAGGTAAATTTAAATGTCACTTTTATTTTTCATAAAATGTGTCAAATAGGGATTAATATGGCTCTCTAAGTTTTTAAAGTTGCAATTAAGTACATAAACATGTCAATTTAGTTTATCAAGTCATAATGACATGTTAGTGACCTGTAATAACAGGTAAATGCAAATGTCACTTTTTTAGCATAAAATGCGTTAAATAGGTCATCGAACTTTACCTGAAAAATCAATTACGCTCCCAAAATTTTTAATGTTGCAATTAGGTGCATAAACATGTCAATTTAGTTCATCAAGGCGTAATTACCTGTTAGTGACCTGTAATATCAGGTAAATGTAAATGTCACTTTTTTTTGTAACTAATGTGTCAAATAGACCATCAAACTTTATCTGAAACATAAATTAGGGACTCAAACCTTTTAAAATTGCAATTAGTTATATAAACATGTCAATTTAGTTTATAAGGCATAATTACCTGTTAGTGACCTGTAATACCAGGTAAATGTAAACGTCACTTTTTTAGAATGAAATGTGACAAATAAGACATCGAACTTTACCTGAAAAATCAATTAGGCCCTCAAACATTTTAATTTTGCAATTAGGTGCATAAGCATGTAAATTTAGTTTATAAGGCATAATTACCTGTTAGTGACCTGTAATACCAGGTAATTTAAATGTCACTTTTTTTTCATAAAATGTGTCATATAGGCATCAATAAGGCTCTCAAAGTTTTTAAAGTTGCAATTCAGTACATAAACATGTCAATTTAGTTTATCAAGTCATAATGACATGTTAGTGACCTGTAATAACAGGTAAATGTAAATATCACATTTTTTGCATAAAATGTGTCAAATTGGCATCAATTAGGCTCTCAAACTTTTTAAAGTTGCAATTAAGTACATAATCATGTCAATTTAGTTAATCAAAGCATAATTACCAGTTAGTGACCTGTAATAACAGGTCAATGTAAACGTCATTTTTTAGAATAAAATGTGACAAATAAGACATCGAACTTTACCTGAAAAATCAATTAGAACCTCAAAGATTCTAATTTTGCAATTAGGTGCATAAGCATGTCAATTTAGTGTATAAGGCATAATTACCTGTTAGTGACCTGTAATACCACGTAAATTTAAATGTCACATTTTTTGCATAAAATGTGTCAAATTGGCATCAATTAGGCTCTCAAACTTTTTAAAGTTGCAATTAAGTATATAAACATGTCAATTTAGTTCATCAAAGCATAATTACCAGTTAGTTACCTGTAATAACAGGTCAATGTAAACGTCACTTTTTTAGAATAAAATGTGACAAATAAGACATCGAACTTTACCTGAAAAATCAATTAGGCCCTCAAACATTCATCGAACTTTACCTGAAAAATCAATTAGGCCCTCAAACATTTTAATTTTGCAACCTGAAAAATCAATTAGGCCCTCAAACATTTTAATTTTGCAACTAGGTGCATAAGCATGTCAATTTAGTTTATAAGGAATAATTACCTGTTAGTGACCTGTAATACCAGGTAAATTTAAATGTCACTTTTTTTTCATAAAATGTGTCAAATAGGCATCAATAAGGCTCTCAAAGTTTTTAAAGTTGCAATTCAGTACATAAACATGTCAATTTAGTTTATCAAGTCATAATGACATGTTAGTGACCTGTAATAACAGATAAATGCAAATGTCACTTTAGCATAAAAATGATAAAATGCGTCAAATAGGCCATCGAACTTTACCTGAAAAATCAATTACGCTCCCAAAATTTTTAATGTTGCAATTAGGTGCATAAACATGTCAATTTAGTTCATCAAGGCGTAATTACCTGTTAGTGACCTGTAATACCATGTAATGTAATTGTCACTTTTTTTTGTAACAAATGTATCAAATAGACCATCAAACTTTATCTGAAACATAAATTAGGAACTCAAACCTTTTAAAATTGCAATTAGTTACATAAACATGTCAATTTAGTTTATAAGACATAATTACTTGTTAGTGACCTGTAATACCTGGTAAATTTAAATGTCACATTTTTTGCATAAAATGTGTCAAATTGGCATCAATTGGGCTCTCAAACTTTATAAAGTTGTAATTAAGTA
This sequence comes from Ipomoea triloba, assembly GCF_003576645.1. Taxonomy (NCBI): domain Eukaryota; kingdom Viridiplantae; phylum Streptophyta; class Magnoliopsida; order Solanales; family Convolvulaceae; genus Ipomoea; species Ipomoea triloba. The sequence goes on along the minus strand of NC_044925.1, from coordinate 4,584,027 downwards.
CATAAACATGTCAATTTAGTTCATCAAAGCATAATTACCAGTTAGTGACCAGTAATAACAGGTCAATGTAAACGTCACTTTTTTAGAATGAAATGTGACAAATAAGACATCGAACTTTACCTGAAAAATCAATTAGGCCCTCAAACATTTTAATTTTGCAATTAGGTGCATAAGCATGTAAATTTAGTTTATAAGGCATAATTACCTGTTAGTGACCTGTAATACCAGGTAAATTTAAATGTCACTTTTTTTTTCATAAAATGTGTCATATAGGCATCAATAAGGCTCTCAAAGTTTTTAAAGTTGCAATTAAGTACATAAACATGTCAATTTAGTTTATCAAGTCATAATGACATGTCAGTGACCTGTAATAACAGGGAAATGTAAATGCCACTTTTTTTGCATAAAATGCGTCAAATAGGCCATCGAACTTTACCTGAAAAATCAATTACGCTCCCAAAATTTTTAATGTTGCAATTAGGTGCATAAACATGTCAATTTAGTTCATCAAGGCGTAATTACATGCTAGTTAACTGTAATACCATGTAAATGTAAATGTCACTTTTTTTTTTTTTTTTTTTTTTTTTTTGTAAAAAATGTGTCAAATAGACCATCAAACTTTATCTGAAATATAAATTAGGCACTCAAACGTTTTAAAATTGCAATTAGTTACATAAACATGTCAATTTAGTTTATAAGGCATAATTACTTGTTAGTAACCTGTAATACCAGGTAAATTTAAATGTCACTTTTTTTTTCATAAAATGTGTCAAATAGGGATCAATAAGGCTCTCAAATTTTTTAAAGTTGCAATTAAGTACATACACATGTCAATGTAGTTTATCAAGGCATAATGACATGTTAGTGACCTGTAATAACATGTAAATGTAAATGTCACTTTTTTAGGATAAAGTGTGTCAAATAGGTCATCGAACTTTACCTGAAAAATCAATTACGCTCCCAAAATTTTTAATGTTGCAATTAGGTGCATAAACATGTCAATTTAGTTCATCAAGGCGTAATTACCTGTTAGTTACCTGTAATACCATGTAAATGTAAATGTCACTTTTTTTTTTTGTAAAAAATGTGTCAAATAGACCATCAAACTTTATCTGAAAAATAAATTAGGCACTCAAACATTTTAAAATTGCAATTAGTTACATAAACATGTCAATTTAGTTTATAAGGCATAATTACTTGTTAGTGACCTGTAATACTAGGTAAATTTAAATGTAACACCCCAATTTTCACAACTTGGATTTACTACAAAATCCCTAATAATACAATACATTGCGGAAGCGTCTAACCAGCAGAAAACTGGGTGTTACCGCCACGCTTAGGTATCTCTCCTATACCCAAACGTTAAGGCTAAACTTACATCATCAAACAACCACATCAACCTTCAAGAGTGTACATATGGAACTAATCCTTCCAGGGTGTCTATTCTAGGATAGAGTAGTCTTCAACCTCGACTCCCATCCTATTCAGAGTTCATCGGGCCACAGAGGCCCACGCTAGACTGCATCTAATAAAGGACACAATGAAGTGTAGTTAGCACGACGGCTAAGTAAGGAAATCCATTGTCACTCAAAAGTAAACAAAGGTTTCGAAAGACATAATTCTCAGAAAACTGTAGCTTTTTCCATAAGTTGAAAATCTACCTGTAACAAGATTATCAATAAAAGAAAGTATAGCAGAGTATACGAGTTAAATCATGTAAAGTTTTCTCAGTTAAATACCATGGCATAACTGCCGCTCAAATCATTTTCATGTCCTTTCGGACAAGTTTGCAAAACTTTCATTTCCGAGAATTTCCACTCAATCCAAAGTGAGAATCACAACACACACATCATTGTTCGGGACACACGACATTTTAATGCTCACTAATTCTCTCAGCGAATAGACTTCGCTCTGCAGTATGAATTAATCATACAAAGACATCTCACCATTCACTCAGCGAATAGACTTCGCTCTGTAGTATGAATTAATCATACAAAGACGCCTCACCATTCACTCAGCGAATAGACTCCGCTCTGCAGTATGAATTAATCATACACAGACATCTCACCATTCACTCAGCGAATAGACTCCGCTCTGCAGTATGAATTAATCATACACAGACATCTCACCATTCACTCAGCGAATAGACTTCGCTCTGCAGTATGAATTAATCATACAAAGACATCTCACCATTCACTCAGCGAATAGACTTCGCTCTGCAGTATGAATTAATCATACAAAGACGCCTCACCATTCACTCAGCGAATAGACTTCGCTCTGCAGTATGAATTAATCATACAAAGACATCTCACCATTCACTCAGCGAATAGACTTCGCTCTGCAGTATGAATTAATCATACAAAGACATCTCACCATTCACTCAGCGAATAGACTTCGCTCTGCAGTATGAATTAATCATACAAACCTCGGACCGCGGCACTCATGCTTCCCGCAGGTCAAACATTACACTAACTTCCGGGCCCCGGCTCACAAGCCTCCCAAGAAGTTAGTGTCTGCAACAACATTATTCAGAAATTAAGATTTTCAAAACATTCTTTCTTTCCTTGGGTTTAATTAGTTTATTCGCACAATGACTCAAACAATCATTCCTATCCAAATATGTTTCCAAAATACACATATTTGTTAACGACTTTTCGTTATGAAATTCCAAGTGACAAGGGCTACACTTATTTCTTAAAAACACGATTTTTCTTCCAAATTGATTGTGACATTCCAAAATTTTGCTACTATTTTTGTTACAAAATATTTTTGTCAAAATTGTTTCTAACCATTCCTTTTCAGAAAATTTCAGCTTGGCGCAGTCCGAAAGATTGAACCGGTAAAAATAGTTCCCGAACTCTTTTTCACTTGAAATTTTTATGGTAGAACCCCAACTTATAGTACTTGATGTCCATAAAAAGTTTTGGTCATTTTGATCCGCTAATAAACACAGAAAATTCCATTTTTGCCCTTGGCAGTGCGCTGTCCAGAATTTTTCTCTCTAGACCAGTTTTGAAAGAAAATTCGAAAAACATACTTATACTACTCCGATCATTATGAAATTTTATATGCAGGTTCTAAACTTATAGAAATACATGTCTAAAAAAAATAGGATCAAAATACCTTACCAATTTTTCCCAATAAATCTCGGAAGTTACTGCCAGAGACTATCTTTATTTTTTTTTCCAATATTTTCACAAGTATAAGCCTATATGGACATAAACACAACATATACATGCATAAATTAACTATGAACATGCATACAAAAAATTACTAAACAGTAAAGTGTAGTTTCTTTGAGCCAACTTGTAGATCCATAAACTTAACACATAATTTTCACATAAAATTCCTAGTCACATAATTTACTAGCATTTGATCACCTTCAAGTGACTAAACCAACTTAAGGGATTCCTTACCTTTCTAGAAGATTTTAAGACCGTAGAAGTTGATGATTTCCTCCTTCGAGCCTTTCACCAAAGATCCTAAAAATCACCATAATAACAACATTTCCATGCACCTTTAGTTTACACTTAAGTTCTAGGAAGGATTTAACCGAACAAAACCAAAGTCTTACCTACACTAGAGCACTTGAGTTGAAGAGATGCTTAGGAGTTCTTGATCACAAAGTGGAAGACTAATTTTCCTTTCTCTTCTTTTTCCCTTATGATTTTCGAAAATATGGAGTAGGAGAGAGGGGATGATGGTGCGTCTTGCTTGAAGATTAAGGAACAAGTGTAACATTCCCATACTTCATATGACATGCCATTAATGCACTAACCATGTGGTAAATAGGAGTGCCACATGTCAACTCCCTATGGTGGCTCTTGAAGAACACAATTCACTTTGCCAGTTTGGGGTTAAATCAGATGAAAGTTCGGAGAATTATAACTTAATTCGGGAAAATTCTAACACCAAAATTATCCTAAAAATAATCCCGTCGATAACCACTAAAATTGGAAATTTTTCGGTATCTCGCGAAATATAGGTACGAAGGTCCGTAACAATTTTCCCCTTACAGTCCGTTTAAATTTTCACTTGAACTAACTAGAAGTTCAGGCTTAATTGTATCATGCTTAATAAATCCATTTCTTAGGGAAATTCGAATGGTATATACGTCCTTAAAAATTTTTACGGTTCGTGACCGGTACGTAGATCGCAGCTTGTTAATAACTAGTCTCACTTATAAAAATCCTTCTGAAGTACCGAGAGATCACCTCATAAATATTATAGCCTAAAAAAAATATTTTTCGGACCCTAACTTTGTCGGAAAAACCGAGGGGTTACAATCTTTCCCCCTTAAAATAGTTTCGTCCCCGAAACTTCCTTCTTGTTATCCATGAATTCAAAGTAGATCATCACTTAATTCTTATCTCCAAAATTATCAACTTAGGCTCTAATATTTTCTTATTTCCAACATCTCATAGCCTAAGCTTCCCCAGGTTCAAATAGCTTTTGATATCACTTTTGGAGCACATAATAAATTTCTACATAATAAATTTCAACCCCTTAACACGGCATTTTTAATCTCATCAATATAAATCACCTTCAATCCATTAGAAGTATATCCTGAGGAAATCATACATGTTCAAATGTGTATAAGAATGCATACCAAAATATCTATAAAATTTCCAAGAGATAAGGTCATTGCCTATTTCATAATCAACTATTTCTTCAAGATTCATCATATATAATCTTTATATCAATAGTTCCATATAACAATTTCCTCAATACATATCATAATATCATCACTACTCAAAATTCCTTTAAACCAAAACTTATTCACCAATAGAGAGATTTCCAACTCTCAAAATAAATACCAAGGAATAATTCCAATATCTCAAAATAATTATCAAATAGATAATTTCAATATGTCAAAATATCCAAAGGATAGTTCCATTATCTCAAAATAAACATCCAAAAGATAATTCCATTATCTCAAATTAAATACCAAAGAAATAATCTCAATCTCTCAAAACAACCACCAATTAGAGAGTACCCAAACTCTCACAATAACCACCAAAGATAATTCTTCAAATAATTGATTAATCTTTTCATATACCCAAAAATAGGTATCATATAAACTACCAAGGAGGAATGGATCCAAAGGGAAAGTTTCAACTCCCAAACCAATACCGAATCAACCGGACGAATCCAAGAACCGGTGGCCAAAACCAAATCAAAATTAAATCCAAACCAACCGGACGATTCCATGAACCGGTGGCCGAAACCAAATAGAGAGATCTCAACTCTCATCATCATAATCATAATAACAATAATAGTCATAAAGGATAGTTCAAAACCCCCAAGTATTACCACTCTTCGGGACAAAATGTGTAAATAACCATATCCTTCAAATATCACATTTATAACCCAAAATTACTCGTTCAATGTCATATCTGATGTCTATAACTTTCATATTCATAATATCCACATACCAAGATTTTCCTTTTCATAATCCAGATGCCAATAATTTCACCACCAAATTTCTTCAACATCATAATCCCATTACTTATCATAATCTCTATAAATCTAATAATTTCACTAACAATCACAAGAACAAACAATATGTATTCTCATCAAATAATTTCATAAGACGTGTACTCACATTTTCACAAAATCATTTAAACATAAAGACAAAGGGGTGTATATCCCAAAATTAGCATAAGTTAAGTAAGTTCCATTTCACCCCGTAAAATATAGGCTTGGGTTTTATGATTTTCAACAATCATATTCTTTCCAAAATCGTATATATATACATATATCATTTGTCTCATAATCTTCATAAAATATTTTCCCAAAATACATGTGGAGATATCATTTTCCAAAATAACATATTTGTCAAGGAGGATTAGATACCAATAAAAACACAATAATCCACCAATAGGACCGCAGCCCTTGATTCTCATCTCAATAGCAAATAGAACCACAGCTCTAGTGCTCATAATAATCTGGACCGCAACCCAAGATTCTCATATATTTTCCAAAAAAAAAAATTTTGTGAGATTTCCGGCTCACCCCGGCAGCAAGTATTCTTATCCTCCAAGACTAAATATGTACATATAATTTCCAAAATATAGCATTTCCTCATGATAAATATCTTCTTCAAAAAATATATAATTTCTCAAAACACATTTTTCTCCACAATAATTCATTCCATAAGAATATATCATTCTTAGTACATATATGTACATAACACCAAAATTCCAAGCCAAGCATTTACACAACACACGGGTTTGACCCGTAAAAATCAATTTTCGATAATTCGAGAATCATACACATATCATGCAATGCACTTGTGATCACATGGACATCATAATGCACATAATTTTGCAAAACACATAATTTTGATATCATATCATATCATAATCAATATACATATATATGGGGTAAATAATAATTTTAGTGAACATGAGCTCGCTCGTAACAGCGCATACCAAACTCTATCATCGATAACAATGATCTCACACCCTAAGCTTATAACAAGGATGTCGCATCTTACAAAGGTTTCACAGCCTAGGTTCCAACCTAATCTCCAAAGATTCGAACCGCTCTGAGATCACTTTGTAACCGAGCGTACCAAACTTCATTTTCAAGACCTTATAACCTTGAGCTCATAACAAAGATCTCACAACCTAAAGCTCTGATTTACCTCCAAGATCTTATAACCTTAGGCTCTCGATTTTCACTTAGTAACGGAGCGTATCAAGCTTTACTGTCCAAAACTAAGATTTCATATCCTAAGCTCTGATACCAATTTGTAACACCCCAATTTTCACAACTTGGATTTACTACAAAATCCCAAATAATACAATACATTGCGGAAGCGTCTAACCAGCAGAAAACTGGGTGTTACCGCCACGCTTAGGTATCTCTCCTATACCCAAACGTTAATGCTAAACTTACATCATCAAACAACCACATCAACCTTCAAGAGTGTACATATGGAACTAATCCTTCCAGGGTGTCTATTCTAGGATAGAGTAGTCTTCAACCTCGACTCCCATCCTATTCAGAGTTCATCGAGCCACAGAGGCCCACGCTAGACTGCATCTAATAAAGGACACAATGAAGTGTAGTTAGCGCGACGGCTAAGTAAGGAAATCCATTGTCACTCAAAAGTAAACAAAGGTTTCGAAAGACATAATTCTCAGAAAACTGTAGCTTTTTCCATAAGTTGACCTGTAATACCATGTCAATGTAAATGCCACTTTTTTTTTTGGTAAAAAATGTGTCAAATAGACCATCAAACTTTATCTGAAAAATAAATTAGGCACTCAAACGTTTTAAAATTGCAATTAGTTACATAAACATGTCAATTTAGTTTATAAGGCATAATTACCTATTAGTGACCTGTAATAACAGGTAAATTTAAATGTCACTTTTTTTTTTGCATAAAATGTGTCAAATAGCCATCAATTAAGCTCTCAAACTTTTTAAAATTGCAATTAAGTACTTAAACGTGTCAATTTAGTTTATCAAGGCATGATTACCTGTTAGTGACCTGTAATAACAGGTAAATGTAAACGTCACTTTTTTAGAATAAAATGTGACAAATAAAACATCGAACTTTACCTGAAAAATCAATTACGCTTCCAAAATTTTTAATGTTGCAATTAGGTGCATAAACATGTTAATTTAGTTCATCAAGACGTAATTACCTGTTAGTTACCTGTAATCCCACGTAAATGTAAATGTCACCTTTTTTTTTTTGTAAAAAATGTGTCAAATAGACCATCAAACTTTATCTGAAAAATATATTAGGCACTCAAACCTTTTAAAATATCAGTTAGTTACATAAACATGTCAATTTATTTTATAAGGCATAATTACCTGTTAGTGACCTGTAATACCAGGTAAATTTAAATGTCACTTTTTTTTTGCATAAAATGTGTCAAATAGGCATCAATTACACTTTTTTTTTGCATAAAATGTGTCAAATAGGCATCAATTAGACTTTTTTTTTGCATAAAATGTGTCAAATAGGCATCAATTAGCTCTCAAACTTTTTAAAATTGCAATTAAGTACTTAAACATGTCAATTTAGTTTATCAAGGCATTATTACCTGTTAGTGACCTGTAATAACAGGTAAATGTAAATGTCACTTCTTTAGCATAAAATGTGTCAAATAGGCCATCGAACTTTACCTGAAAAATCAATTAGGCTCCCAAAATTTTTAATGTTGCAATTAGGTGCATAAACATGTCAATTTAATTCATCAAGGCGTAATTACCTGTTAGTGACCTGTAATACCATGTAATGTAAATGTCACTTTTTTTTTTTTGTAAAAAATGTGTCAAATAGACCATCAAACTTTATCTGAAACATAAATTAGGCACTCAAACCTTTTAAAATTGCAATTAGTTACATATACATGTCAATTTAGTTTATAAGGCATAATTACCTGTTAGTGACCTGTAATACTAGGTAAATTTAAATGTCACATTTTTTGCATCAAATGTGTCAAATTGGCTTCAATTAGGCTCTCAAACTTTTTAATGTTTCAAATAAGTACATAAACATGTCAATTTAGTTCATCAAAACATAATTACCAGTTATTGACCTGTAATATCAGGTAATGTAAACGTCACTTTTTAAGAATAAAATGTGACAAATAAGTCATCGAACTTTACCTGAAAAATCAATTAGGCCCTCAAACATTTTAATTTTGCAATTAGGAGCATAAGCATGTCAATTTAGTTTATAAGGCATAATTACCTGTTAGTGACCTGTAATACCAGGTAAATTTAAATCTCGCTTTTTTTTTCATAAAATGTGTCAAATAGGCATCAGTAAGGCTCTCAAAGTTTGTGAATTTGCAATTAAGTACATAAACATGTCAATTTAGTTTATCAAGCCATACTGACATGTTAGTGACCTGTAATAACAGGTAAATGTAAATGTCACTTTTTTAACATAAAATGTGTCAAATAGGCCGTCGAACTTTACGTGAAAAATCAATTACGCTCCCAAAATTTTTAATGTTGCAATTGGTTGCATAAACATGTCAATTTAGATAATCAAGGCGTAATTACCTATTAGTTACCTGTAATACCATGTAAATGTAAATGTCACTTTTTTTTGTAAAAAATGTGTCAAATAGACCATCAAACTTTATCTGAAACATAAATTAGGCACACAAACATTTTAAAATTGCAATTAGTTACATAAACATGTCAATTTAGTTTATAAGGCATAATTACTAGTTACTGACCTGTAATACCAGGTAAATTTAAATGTCACTTTTTTTTTCATAAAATGTGTCAAATAGGCATCAATTAGGCTCTCAAAGTTTTTAAAGTTGCAATTAAGTACATAAACATGTCAATTTAGTTCATCAAAGCATAATTACCAGTTAGAGACCTGTAATAACAAGTAAATGTAAATGTCACTTTTTTAGAATAAAATGTGACAAATAAGACATCGAACTTTACCTGAAAAATCAATTAGGCCCTCAAACATTTTAATTTTGCAATTAGGTGCATAAGCATGTCAATTTAGTTTATAACGCATAATTACATGTTAGTGACCTGTAATACGAGGTAAATTTAAATGTCACTTTTTTTTTCATAAAATGTGTCAAATAGGTATCAATAAGGCTCTCAAAGTTTTTAAAGTTGCAATTAAGTACATAAACATGTCAATTTAGTTTACCAAGTCATAATGACATGTTAGTGATATGTAATAACAGGTAAATGTAAATGTCACTTTTTTAGCATAAAATGTGTTAAAAAGGTCATCGAACTTTACCTGAAAAATCAATTACGCTTCCAAAATTTTTAATGTTGCAATTAGGTGCATGAACATGTCAATTTAGTTCATCAAGGCGTAATTACCTGTTAGTTACCTGTAATACCATGTAAATGTAAATGTCACCTTTTTTTTTTTGTAAAATATTTGTCAAATAAACCATCAAACTTTATCTGAAAAATAAATTAGGCACTCAAACGTTTTAAAACTGCAATAAGTTACATAAACATGTCAATTTAGTTTATAAGGCATAATTACTTGTTATTGACCTGTAATACCTGGTAAATTTAAATGTCACTTTTTTTTTCATAAAATGTGTGAAATAGGCATCAATTAGGCTCTCAAAATTTTTAAAGTTGCAATTAAGTAAATAAACATGTTAATTTAGTTTATCAACGCATAATGACATGTTATTGACCTGTAATAGCATGTAAATGTAAATGTCACTTTTTTTAGCATAAAATGTGTGAAATAGGCCATCAAACTTTACCTGAATAATCTATTACGCTCTCAAAATTTTTAATGTTTTAATTATGTAACCCCTCGGTTTTTTTTCCGACAAAGTTAAGGTTCGAGAATATATATATATATTTTTAAGCTATGACATTTATGAGAAGGTCTCTCGGTGTTCGAAAGAAATTTTTTTTTTCTTTTCCTTTGAAACTAGTTATTAATAAGCTGCGATCTATGTACCGATCACGAATCGTAAAATGTTAAAGGATGCTTATACGATTAAGTATGATACGATTAAGCCTGAACTTCTAGATTAGTTCAAGTAAGAATTTAAATGGACGGTAAGGGTAAAATTATTACGGACCTTCGTACCTATATTTCGTAAAATACCGAAAAATTCCCAATTTTAGTGGTTATCGACGGGATTATTTTTAGGATAATTTTGGTGTTAGAATTTTCCCGAATTAAGTTATAATCCTCCGAACTTTCATCTGATTTAACCCCAAACTGGCAAAGTGAATTTTACTCCTCAAGAGCTACCATGGGGAGTTGACATGTGGCACTCTTAATTACCACATGGTGGAGGTAATTAATGCATGCCATAAGAAGTATGGGAATGTTGCACTTGTTTCTTAAACACCAAGCAAAACTCACCATCATCCCCTCTCTCATCTCCCATAATTTCGAAAATCATAAGGAAAAAGAAGAAGAAAGAAAAACTTAGTCTTCTACTTTGTGATCAAGAACTCCCTAAGCATCTCTTCAACTCAAGTGCTCTAGTATAGGTAAGGCTTTGGTTTTGTTCGGTTAAATCCTTCCTAGAGCATAAGTGTAAACTAAAGGTTCATGAAAATGTTGTTATTATGGTGATTTTGTTTAGGATCTTTGGTGAAAGGTTCGAAGGAGGAAATCATCAACTTCTACGGTTTTAAAATCTTCTAAAGAGGTAAGGAATCCCTTAAGTAGGCTTAGTCACTTGAAGGTGATCAAATGCTAGTAAGTTATGTGACTAGAAATTTTATATGAAAATTTTGTGTTAAGATTATGGATCTACAAGTTGGCTCAAAAGACTATACTTTGATTTTTGAAAAATTTTAGTATGCATGTTCATAGTTACTTTATGCATGTATATGTTGTGTTAGGGCCATATATGCTTATACATGTGAAAATGGTGGAAGATCGGGTCGTTACAACCCCGTTCGTGCGGCCCGAAGTGGGCAGAATCGGATGGACGCGGCAGTGGACGCGCGCCCATCGCGGGAGAGCCTTCGGCGTCACGGCCGAAAGGCCGAACGCAACCACGGACGCGCGTCCGTGGCGTCCAGACTTCGGCGAGAAATGCCGAAGCAGCGGACGCGGCTCGGACGCACGCGTCCGCTGTGCGTCCGCAGCTACGGCCAACCGCGAGTCCACGCGACGCGGACTCGTTTTCGACCGAACTTTTCCCCGATGTTTTTATTCCCAAGTGCTATGATGTTTGAAAGGCCTACGGGCAACCGAGTAAATTTTTGAAAGCTCAAATATTATTTTGTAAATTATGTTCATTAACTTGGAGAAAAATTGTGTTTTAAGAAATAATTGTGGCTCTTGTCACTTGGATTTTCATGGTGGAAAATCATCAACCAATATGTGTATTTTGGAAACACAATTGAACGAGTATGATTGTTTTGAGTCATCATGAGAATATGCTAATTAAACTCGAGGAAAATAAAGAATCATGTTTGCAACCCTTAATTTCTGGAATAAGGTGGGGACCTGCGGGAAGGCTTAAATGCCACAGCCCGGGGTTGGAATAAGGGTGGACCTACGGGAGGGCTGGAGTGCCATGGCCCGAGGTTGGGATAAGGAGACCTGCGGGAAGGCTGGAAATGCCACGGCCCGAGGTTTGTATGATCAAATTCATACTGCAGAGCGAAGTCTATTCGCTGAGAAGAGAGAAAGTTATTGAAATGTTTTTGTATGATTAATTCATACTGCAGAGCGAAGTCTATTCGCTGAGAAGAGAGAAAGTTATTGAAATGTTTTTGTATGATCAATTCATACTGCAGAGCGAAGTCTATTCGTTTTTGTATGATCAATTCATACTGCAGAGCGAAGTCTATTCGCTTTTGTATGATCAATTCATACTGCAGAGCGAAGTCTATTCGCTGAGAAGAGATCAATTCATACTGCAGAGCGAAGTCTATTCGCTGAGAAGAGATCAATTCATACTGCAGAGCGAAGTCTATTCGCTGAGAAGAGAAGGAGTTATGAAACAGAGCGAAGTCTATTCGCTGAGAAGAGAAGGAGTTATGAAAATATTAAGACATTTGACCTGCGGGAGGCATGAGTGCCGCGGCCCGAGGTTCTTGAAACCATTCTAAGATTGCACTATATCTATCCAAAAAGAAATTAAGTGATTTCACTAGTTATAAAATCTAGTTACTCCGTAACTAGATCGCAGAGTAAAATGTCACCAGAGTTGAGTAGTAAAGTGTGTGTTGTTAAACTCTTTTGAATTAAATGATGGAATTCTCGGAAATGGAAGTATTATGTGCTGATGTCACTTATATACTATATTGTACTATTTTTGTTTGTTGTTGCTAATCTGATTGGAGGTAGATTGCAACCGTTGGGTAAAGTTTATAATTTCAGAATATTATATTGTTTTTGAAACCTTTGTTTACTTTCGAGTGACGATGGATTTCCTTACTTAGCCGTCGTGCTAACTACACTTCATTGTGTCCTTTATCAGATGGAATCTAGTGTGGGCTCCTGGAGCCTAGAGGACTCCGACCCCTCGGAGTTCGAGTTCCCAGTGCTTGACTATGATGATTATGCCCACTATCTACTTGATGGAGACCCATACGCCCCAGGCTACGCACCAGATCCGCCTGTACTGACTTGTACTCCTGAGCCTACTCCCACTACTGTCTCACCGGTGGTACCGGTTTGGTCCCCCGTTCCTGTCGAGCCGATGTGTCCGTTCGATGTTCTTCAGGCTAGCTATGGGTTCTACCCCATAGAGGTCCTACCCGGTAGCGACCCTCTCGAGTTTGTAGTCCACTATCCTTACCCGTGGGATCCAAGTCCCCCAAACTACCACGATGAGTGGATGATGTACATGAACACGTGCAAGTTTCTGGACCACATCATGTGGTTTGAGGGCGAGTGGCATGTCGTCTAGGGCACCTACACGGGCCCAGTGTACCACTCGTTAGACTAGGTAGTGTCTAGAGTGGGGAGTCCAGTCAGTTCTTTTGTGTACATATATCTTTTGTAGCGGTGCTAATTCTAGGATGACTATCAAGTTTGGGTCTAACAAAACTCTTGATGGGCTGTATTTTTAAACCCTTGGTCCTTTTGGTAGCTAATTTAGCTATTCCTTTTTGTCAATGCTATACACATGCATATCAAGTTGACGGTTATGATGTCTAGTGCAGTTCCCTTATCTTGAGCCTGTGCATTTAGATCGAATCCTATCTGAATGTGATCGGGTTCAGTCTAGGTGTGGCGGTAACCACTCCGATTGTTCGGTACAGCCGAGTCGGGGTGGACATGAAACTCCATGTTTGATATAACAAACACTGAAGTAGGATTCATCACGAATAAAATTCATGAATTTGACATGAAATAGTTATGATGAATTTGATTTTAATTAAATTTGTTAAATTTGAACCTAAATTTTATAGAATAGAATTACATATTATAAATATTACATACCGAAAGATAAACCTTTCCCCAAGAAGGAATTTGAGTGGCACCACCGTGATCAAGAATCCACTTACGACCCCTAGCAATGGCACCATCACCATCATCAGCCTCTTCTCCAAGCAAACGCAAGGCCACATAGCTAAGTGCTGACCCAATCATGGTACTATGTCCATCTATGTACAATCCCCATCCTCCATCTCCATTCTATCAAACCAAAATATCATCTCACTTTCGATCAAACAAACTTCTAACCATAACATTCTGTGTTCGAATCTTAACTTTCTTGGTTTGAACTAGTAAGTTATAGGCAACCTAAGCTGATTTTTCTCTTGTGATCCTTTACTGGTTAAAGTCACAAGGCATGATTTACCCCGTGCACACTCTCGGGTGGTGGTTGTGAGTTCTTGTAACCACAAGGTCACAAGTTCAAATTTCAACTTTCTTGATTTGAGTCGGTCAGCTATGGACAATCTAAGCTAGTTTACATATTGTAGTTTTTTTGTCAGCTAGGGTCACAAGGCATGGCTTATCCCGTGCACACTCTTAGTGACTTCGGATTCATGTAACCACAAGGCCACGAGTTCGAATCCCAGCCTTCTTAGTTCGAGTACGATTAGGGTCATAAGAAACATTTACATAGTACACATTTTGAGATAGTGGTTGCGGATTTTCCTCGGTCACTCCAAAAAAAAAGAGTATATACTGAAAAATTCACATAATTTAAGGAATTACACATTTTGTTACCATTACTTACTTGATGATTGTAGATATATCGAAGTAATTCTTTTTTATGCTCTGATGTTAAAATTGTATGGATTGATCTGCTTATGTACAACGCAATCAGCTGCAAATCATTTAAAAAAAAAAATCATTTTAATTAATTTATTAAAACAACCCAACTCAACCCAACCGGCAAATTATACCATGGACCAGAGTCCATCTCGAATTATAGATCTAATCTAAAAATAACCTTCAGATCTTGTAATTACATTTAATTGTTTCTCTACCTGTGAACAAATTGATGACACATCACAGGATAATTACAAACACAGAACATAATAACCACAGAGACATAAACTGTTAACCAACATCTTATGGGTCTGCAATTAACATATTTTGAACCTACAATGTTATTATGTATCTGTAATTATCATGTTATGTGGCTTCAATTTATTTACAAATTTAAAAATTATTAATTGTAGATAGAAAATGTTTTAACTATAGTTTTTAAAATAGGATTTATAATACAATATAAACTCTGGTCCGTGGTATAACAATTCAACCCAACCCCTCCCCCTAAAGTAATTAAGCATTAGAACAAAATTTATATTATAAGATACCAAGGGAGGAGTGAAATACAAGCAGCCACCATTCTGAGCTGGCCAGTGTCCATCTCTAGCTTGAAGTGCACAGTTCAATCGGACAGCTTTTCTGACGGCGGTTGTGACTGCCTCGTACTTCACTTCTTCTTCATCTCCTACTCTTATTGGGGGAATGCTCAGCACATCAATCCCACTTTCTTTGATCATCTATACATAAAAACAAATGTATAATTGGCTAATTAAATAATCATCCAAAATTGGAAATTACTAAAATTTAACGACTGTTATAGTGACCTGCATTCTCATTATCAAATCACCGCAGGCATGGGAACCTTTCTCCCGGATTTTTCTAAACTCTCGGCGGGCATTTTCAACCGCTTCTCGTTCTTCCGGCGTGCCGGCGTTAACGTCGTACTCCCATGTTTGTCTGCCAACGTAGTTGTTTGTACTGTACATGTACGGCCCGCCGCCTTCCGCAACCTTAAGCTTCCACATCTTCTACTTCTGCCTATTGCTTAGCTTCTTGGCAGTAGTTGCATGATGAGTAATTGTTAAACAATGGGATATAATGGCAAAGTATGAGAACCAAACACTTATAACTATGCCGCCTGTGATTTGCCTCTGATATATAGTAATAACGAAGACATAACTTTGTTTCCTTATACTACAACACATTTTCGAGACGACACAAGATGTTGGACTTGACATTTTAAACCTATTACCCTGGCCTCCTCTCAACAATTCCAGCCAATTTATATCATAGACCATTGTGTATCCTGGTCCAATATACATAATTTCACTTCATAAAGTATAGAATTCATGTTCATAAAGCACAGAATTATATAGCTGAGGACACATCAACACTTAACATAATACACGTACACATAAACACCATATTTTAATATAAGTACATACAGATCATGTGTATTATATTATGAATTTATGTGTCTTTATCTATACAATTATGTACATTATGAATTTTAATTCCATAATATATATGTGTATTATGTTAAGTGTTTATGTGTTCTCAACTATATAATTCTGTGCATTATAAACATGAATTATATACTGAGAAGTCAAATTTTATATATTGGACCAGGGTTCACAGTGCACTGTAGACCTTGGTCCACAATATAACGATTGTCGGATACTTAGACTTGGCATTTACCGACCTCTGCCTAACAGTACTAGACTTGGCCTTTTAGGCCTCCACCTAACAATTATCCCTACTCACCTGGTGAGGGCAGCGGTCCGCGAAAGCCAAATCCAACACAAAGCTTATATAAATTATTGTATTAAGACCTAAACATAGCTAATTAGTTGCGAGCCAAGATAGCAGAGAAAGAAAAGAAAAATTCTTCCATCTCCTAGCTAGCTTGCAACTAACTAACGTAGTAAGCTTCACTACGCTGGTTAGCTAGTTGAGTTAGATGAATAACAAGAATTCATACATTCACAGAGATAGAGAGAGAGAGAGCTTACCAAACGGGATGTGAAGAATAGCTAAAAATAGTGTGATTTTAAGGATGGAAAATACAAGTGCTTATATAGTAACACATTCTTCCGGAGAAAGAAAGAAGGAGAACTGGTAAACCCATTAAACGGATTCAAGGTGATACCAGTTTTTCTTATTACACCTTCCATCTTTTAATGTGTGTCCAATTTCACCAAGGAGCTGAGAGTTCGTTCAAATAATCTATATTGGAGAAATTAGGCTGATAAGGTTAACATAAAGAATGTTGTACTGCTTTCTGATTCTTTTCATGGTTTGGTTTGACAACAAAAGTGTGATCTATAGGCCCCCAATTTTCAGGGACCCAATTTCTTTTTTTTTTTTTTTAATATTATAGATATAATTTATTATTTTTTATACTTGATAATTATTTTTCTTTTAATTCATATTTGGGTCATTGAAAATAAAATTTTAGAATGAATTGACATCGAAATTTTGGGGTGGCATAAATTTGTATTTAACTATGAACAAAAATTGGCACTTTCAAATTAACTTTTGAATCGTATTCTTTCTTTGTTAAATTTTTATGCATTATATTTGGACAAAAAAATTTAATTACATTTTTATTTTTGTACAATAACTTTGAGTCCAAATGGATTTGAACTCAATTACATTAGTTATTTTCTATATTTTCTAGAGACTTAATTCCAGAAATGGTCCTTCGACTATTGACTTTTACCAATTTTATTCTCGACTTTTAATTTTACCAATGTTGGTCCCTTAACTATTGATTTTGTACCAATTTTGGTCCTTCTATTAAATCTATGTTAAATATGTGTCAAAATTGAGGGCAAAATGTAAAATCAAATATTTTAACATTTCTTCTTCACTTTGTTTCCCTCCTAGTGGTGCCCTTTTCTACCATTTTTTCTATCAAATAATAATAATAATAATAAATATACTTAATACAATAATAAAATATACAATAACACTTCACATCCAGTTAGAGAATTTACAAAAAAAAAAAAAAAAAAAAAAAATTGTTACGAAGTATATATTACACTGCAGTAAACCAAAAAAAATCAAAAATAAAATACATAAAAAAAAAAATTGATTACTTGAAACAATTTAACATAAAATGTAAAAAATTAAATATATTGACTCACATTGTTCCCTATATAATCTTGCGATGGGGGAGGAAAACAAAGTGAAGAAGAAAGGTTAAAATATTTGGTTTTACATTTTTGCCCTTAATTTTAACACCTATTAACATAGATTTAACAGAAGGACCAGAATTGGTACAAAATCAATAGTTAAGGGACCAACTTTGGTAAATTAAAAGTCGAGGAAAAAAATTGGTAAAAGTCAATAGTTGAAGGACTATTTCTGGAACTAACTCTTTTCTAGACTTCTATATTCATTTTCAGAGATCTTTTGAGATTATGTTTCTTACCATTATAAATATAAATCTCTATTAGACAGGACACATATTTTTAATGGAATGACCGTAAGCTAGTGATCCACCACGAACTCATCGCCTCTTGAATTTTTGTTATTCTATCAATTAATTAATACTTCAATGTCTATCCTCGTAATTAGTCTTTTCTACTAGAGTAAGTTGATCTTCTCCATCAAAACATATGTACTCTTTAACAAGTACTTTATTTAATACTCAAGTTCCCTTAAACTTTCATACCTAACATGAAACTTTCTTTATTATTATTAATAGTATTTTCGTCCGTGCGTTGCACGGAATGGATTTGTTATAATATTTAAAGAATATTTGGATCAATATACAATTATATATATTATAACATCGAATATTATATTGCGCAATTGATGAAATTGATTGGATCGATTATGTTTTCTGATGTTTTCCTTTGAATTAGAACAAATAATTGTCCAATTATCCGGGCGTGGATAAATTTTTTTTATTATTTATTGAGATAATAAAAATAAAGATGAAATTATAAAAAATTCTAATATTGAACGTGTACATTTATTTGATTATAAGATTAGTACAAAAATATTACTCAATTAATTGAATAATATATGACTTGTTTGTCTAAAATTATCTTAAAAAGATCTATAAGTAATATGACTTATATAATTATATTATGACTTATATAATTATATTATTACTAAAATAAATATGAGAAAATGAGAAATAAATTAATTGTAATTATTATAAAAATAAATTCAACGACCAATGCTTAACTTATTTATCATAATAATTATTAGGCAATTATTATTAGTCAATTACACTAATATATGTGTAATTATACTTTTATACTTTAAGTATATTCATTTTCCCCATATTGCATTTAGTTTTATCTTCCTCCTCCATATTTGAATGAATTAATTTTGATTATTATAAAAATCTAACAACCCATGTTCAATTAATTTTTTTAAAGTTTAAATAACTTAGAGTTTTCAAAGGGAAAGTATAATTAACTATTAAAGTTTTTAAATAATTTTCAGTCAATTAGTAATATCCTTTTCTTTTCCCGATAAATGATTTTACTTTTATTAATAGTGTTGATACGTGAGTATACATATTATCAATTTATAGATATTAGTTAATTTCTATTTTACATTTTCTTAACAAATAAGCTTTATTAATTATTTGACCAATAAAATATTTCATTAATTGACTACAAAAGTTTAGGCGGGGAATGGAATAGGAGGATTTTACTTTTATATATAGTATAGAATATAGATTACGATCTTTTTATATTTTAAATCAATTAGTAATATCATTTTTCTCGGAATAATGGTCAAATAAACCACTGAACTACACACAAAACTGCAATTAGGCCATCGAACTCAAAAAGAATGCAATTGGATTCCTGAACTATATAAACTCATGCAATTAAGTACAAATTGACATGTTTTCAAAAAAAAAAGTCCAAATTGACCTGTTTACCTACAATTGTGATGACATGGTGGTTACTAATTTTAAAATAAACTTTTTAAATAATTTTAATTAAAATAATTAAATAATAATAATAATAATAAAATTTAAAAAAAAAAAAAGACAAACGTCTCCGGCAGTTCTTCTATTTTTTTAATTTTTTTTTAATTATTAGTGCCGATTGTTATGTGTAAATTAATATCAGGCAACCTTATCTAGGAAAAATGAAAAGAATTACGTAGTAATATTTACCTAATTTTCGTTCCATTTTTAATTGATGATGTAGAATATTATTATTGAAATATTTCCGTTTCATTTTTAATTTNAAACGGATTAACATATGGAACAATGTTATAAAAAAGGAAGGAAGCCTTTTAGATAAAATATATTAGGAATAATATCAATTAAATAAAATATCATAGGAATTTCTCAATTCTATATTTATAATTACCTTTATAAACAGATTTAATAGGAAAATTTAGTTACAAACTTATATTAAGAGTTATGGCTTATTATTATTATTATTATTATATTATTATTATTATTATTATTAGAAAAATTATATTAAGAATTTTAGATTATTATTACTACGGAGTATTATATTATTATTATTATTATTATTATTATTNAATTTATCTTTAATATTGTTTATAATATGCCTTTATTATTTAAAATGTAGAATGTTTTCTTTTTTAATTAAATTGCAATGATATGACCATTTCCTTTTTCATTTTAGTTAATTATGGATATTTTTTTTTATTTACAGTCAATTATTAATATTCATTTCCTTTTATATATTCAATCAATTAGTAACATCA